>NW_003546443.1:0-10824 GCF_000090795.2 Amphimedon queenslandica | reverse complement strand
ATCAGAGACATTGAAACTGAGACTGAAGACTGGAGGAGTAGCTAATCTACTAGTGGAGAGGAGAGAAAACTGCATAGTAGGATCAGCATCAGGACCATCTGTAAAAGAAATACATTAATTATAGTCTATATTCATCACATACCATTGTTATTGTATCCATTATTAGTATATGCTCCAACCACTAGTGTTTGATTCACTCCATTCTCATCAGGAATGACACACTTGTATAAACCTTCATATCCTGATAGTGACCCTCTTCTAGCTAGTGCAATCTGACCACTGAATCTCTTACTGAACACTGGTCTAGGAACTGATGGATCATCAAAGGGTCCATCAAATAAAGGTACTTCAGTTCCATTAGGATAATACCACACTCCAATATTAGTAACATTGTTAGCACTCTGACACCACAAAGCATCATTGATATTGTTAACGTCATCATTTTGATCAAATATATAAATCTGGCCAGCATATATCATAGAGTAATCAGGTATTACCCTGTCCTCATAAGCTAGGTACAGTTGAACACCTGAATATGAGTATAGATGACTAGTCTAGTAATCAGCAGTTAACAATAGCTATTTCTTACCATTACTGGGTAGAAGGTTAGAAGGTGGTTCTTGTCCAGATAGAGACTTCAGTTGAACTAGCAGAAGTACAAGTATAAAACAAGAAATAGATCTAGCTGAGAGTGACATTTTTTGCACTGCATGCTCATCTCTCCAGACTTCTAGATCTATATATAAATAACTCCTCCCCAAAACTAACAATCATGTCATGTGAGCTATAATCAACTATATTTGTAACATAGATTTATGTTCACAATGTAAAGCAGTTGCATTATAAATAATTACAAATACATACACACACTTAACACACTGATAGCTTAAACAAAAATGTAGCATAATATTTTAAGTGTTGTCATGCTAAAAATTGGCATACTGAAGTAAATTAAGCTCATCTTGATGTTGCTATTAGATCTACAGTCTTGCTACTTTAAAGTTAGGTTCCATGTTTTAACATAATGCAGATGTGATTAATAAACATTTCTGATTGTAAAACATACACATTTTCACTAACAACATGTATATCATTATGTTGTACATGTATCAAGAATATTATGTGAATTGCATCGTATATTAATGTATGTACAAAAAAGATGAGTACATTATTAAACAGTTGGTATTTCATATTCAGCAGGTGGTGGAAGAGGAGTCTCATATTCATCATTAGTTGTATCATACACTGGCTCAACAGTTAATCTATTAATAATAGTTTTAAATAATGATAATAATTGTATTTTATATAACTGACTGTGTTTGTTGTACAGTACTGTATGCTGGACTATCCTTCATTAGTATATCATCAGCAGTACTGTATGTGTGTGTGTATAGACATAATGTAATAGTGAATAGTGTAACTAACTTTGTTTTAAATTCAGTTGTAGCATTAGCTGGACTGCACTCCATTACAATGTCATTATCTGATTTTCTAAGGAAAATAAACTTGAAATAAATTTTGGCATCTATATATATATACCTCTTTTGATTAATATTAACTCTTTTAATGTACAATGCTAGCACCAGTGAAATAATTATAATTATAGCCAGTACTAATAATACAGTAAGAGCTACACTTAGACCAACTATCACTCCAATATTTTTATCATTATTCACTAATACAGTAGTTGACACAGCAGCTGAATAAGAAACGAAAAACATAAACGCATTATCATTAAAAATATGTTTACTCATGCAATGATACTAATGATGACATTTTAAAATAAAGAGAAAAATTATCTTACTTGATCCCTACAACAATAATGATAACTTATTGCTATAGCATTACCTGGTGGTATTGGTTGAGTCCTCTCTCCTTCATAAATAATTCCATTAACATTAAATGATGTAGATATAGAGAACAAGTAGTTCAGATTAGGATCTAATCCTCCTATTAGACCTTCAGTAGTATCACCTGGGAATACTCTCATTCCTGTCTCTACTTGTCTCTTCTTTCTTGAGGAGCTACTGGTTGACTCATAATAGACACTATAATTACTAGCTCCAGGAACTAAACTCCAGTCAGCCCTCACTGCTGTAGAATTGAGCTTTGTTATAGAGAAGGTTTCAATGACAGCTAAAATAGGATTAACAACAAAAGTAGATTATATTTCCTTACGTATTTGAGCAGTATTAATTTCTCTATGAGTCCATTCTCCTGGTCCAATACTAGTATATGCTCTCACTCCAATAGTATAACTAGTATTAGGTATCAATCCTACTATACTGTAATAAGTGTTAGTAGTGTTAATTATATTGTATGAACCAGTACTGGTAGACTCTCTATATCTTATCTCATATACTGTAATCATACGATTAGGTATTGTAGGAGGATTCCATACCATATTTATTCTAGTTGGTAGCCTTGCATGTCTTAGATCAGTTATCACCCCAGGAACTGTGTTAAGATCATGTTAAACTGATCAATATCTCATTGACTTACTTGATTCAGTAGTTAATTGTATTTCTTGTCTAGCTGGTCCATTCATATTATAATTATAAGGTATTATACTCACAGTATAGTTAGTACATGGTATTAATCCTGTGAGATTATACATTCTGTTGTCTTCACCAGTGATAGTAACAGTATAACTAGTGTTTGAAGTGATGTTAGTGTATGTGAGGTAGTATCCAGTGATTGGTCCATTCCTTCCATTGCAAGGTACTTCATCCCACGAGACAGTCATTGACACTGACTCTACTGATGAGAATATAATATCATCCACTGGTGCAGTAGGAGCTAGAAAGAGAAAATAAAAATTCAAGATCAATAATAGAATTATTTTACCAGTTTAAATTGTAGTAACTGAATGATCAGCAGTCAAAAAAGCTATCTCAGCTCCATATACTCCAATAAGATTAAAACCACATTGACTGTAAGGAGGTATGCCAGTTGAAGTATGTGGTGATGAAACTGATATTTCACTATTACTAGTGACTAATGATCCACATACTCTCCTACATCTCCTATTAATATTATAACTAATTGGAACTACAGCAGTTGGTGGACTCCATGTTAATGTAATGGCAGTACTTGTAATTAATGTAGCCATAAAATCATCAACCACTGGTTCACCTAAAGCAAACAATTACTGACTTATTAATTGATAATAACTTACTAATTGTCAACATAACTGAAGCATTACCACTAGGGAGCGAAACTGATCCATAAAATACTACATAGAAAGTGTATGTAATCCCTCGAAACAATCCTGATGTTATATTGATTGTTGTTGAAGCAGTAGTGCCTGCACTAACAGGAGTATTACTAGACAGTTGATAGTAGACCTCATAACTAGTAGCTCCTGATACAGTAGACCAGGAGAGTCTTACATGAGCTAAACCAGTACTTAATCTTGTAGCAGTTAAACCAGTTGGAGTATCAGATACTGAAAAATATAATTATTTCATAGAATAATGTGTAGTAATAGCTATATAGTTAGTCTATAATCGCTAACCTGATATATTCAATGATGATATACTATTAACTGCAGTAACATTATTATTAGTACCATTAGTTACTCTGTCATTAGATACAGTACACTGATAGTTACCAGCTTCTCTTAAGTTTGTTACTGTCACTCTTGTAATAGATCCTGGTCCATTCACTATCACACGAGACAGTTCAATAAATATTCCATTCCCATTCACTGAACAACTGACAATAGTAGGAGGACCATCAGAGACATTGAAACTGAGACTGAAGACTGGAGGAGTAGCTAACCTACTAGTGGAGAGGAGAGAGAACTGCATAGTAGGATCAGCATCAGGACCATCTGTAAAAGAAGTACATTAATTATAGTCTATATTCATCACATACCATTGTTATTGTATCCAGTATCAGTATATGCTCCAACCACTAGTGTTTGATTCACTCCATTCTCATCAGGAATGATACACTTGTATAAACCTTCATATCCTGATAGTCCAGCACTTCTAGCTAGTGCAATCTGACCACTGAATCTCTTAGTGAATAATGGTTCAGGAACTCCTGATGGATCATCAAAGGGTCCATCAAATAAAGGTACTTCAGTTCCATTAGGATAATACCACACTCCAATATTAGTACCAGTATTAGCACTCTGACACCACAAAGCATCATTGATATTGTCAGCATCATTATTCTGATCAATATTATAAAACTGGCTAGCATATACCATAGAGTAATCAGGTATTATCCTGTCCTCATAAGCTAGGTATAGTTGAACACCTGAATATGAGTATAGATCTAGTAATACTAGCAATACATGTACTTATCTTCTTACCACTAGTGGGTAGGGTAGAAAGTGGTGCTTGTCCAGATACAGTCATCAGTTGAGCTAGTAGTAGTATGAGTAAAATAAAACAAGAACTAGCTGAGTGTGTCATCTTGCTCATGCTATCTAGTCTGTATATTAAAAACATCTCCTTTCACAAAACTAACAGAATCATGTGACTAGATTTATTAGGTAATTTATACAGCAGTGGTTGTAAAAAATTTATAAGTACTCTGTGTTATGCAGTATAAATTATTTAGAGGTAGTTTTGTGTTCATTTTAATAATTTTTTTCAATGCCCACAACTTAAGGCTGATTCACACTGCACAGTTAACGTAAGGTAAGGCTATACATTAAGACAGGAAGTGCCGCTGTACAAACCAATAGGTACAGTTTACATAAGGTAAGATTTAATGTATAGCCTTACCTTATGCTAATTAACGACCTGGGGGCGTAGCCCCCAGGTCGTTCCTATAATTGATTTCACCGTCGCGCTATCTATATATATATATTTATTTATTTGTATGTCCACATTTACATTTCTTCTATACACGTTGTATTGGAGAAATAACAAGCCTTAGCAACCACCCGCCCACGCTCCTTTACGTGAGTGGGTGTGGCCACAGCAAACAAAATGGCGGCTTACACATGGGACAAAGTTAAGAGCTTTCTAACAGCAAGAGAACATAAAGATACTGTCTAAAGACTTCTCTAGAAGCATTAGAAGGTAGAGAGAACCTCTATAAGTCTTAATAATGACCAAGTTGTACTTGCAAGGTGGTGAAATCAATTATAGGAATATTTTTTACCCTGTTACGCTTGTTGTGCAGTGTGAATCAGCCTTTAGACTTTTTAATTGGGACGTTTGTATGTATGTATCTAATTGTGAAGTTACATTAAATTAGCTAATATTAGAAGAGTATTGCTTGTTCAAAATTAGTTTTTAAAATAAAGTAGTTGTGGCATTTCTGCTATCATCACAGTAAACATTTCTGAACTGATTTGTACTATCCACTGGTTACACTACATTGCATGTGCATCAATTCATTATCTAAATTGTATTGCTGAGTAATGTATGTAGACTATATATGTACATAAAAGATTATCATACATTATTAGACAGTTGGTATTTCATATTCAGTAGGTGGTGGAAGAGGAGTCTCATATTCATTATTAGTTGTATCATACACTGGCTCAACAGTTGATCTATTAATAATAACTTTAAATAATAATAATAATTGTATTTTATATAACTGACTGTGTTTGTTGTACTGTATCATATGCTGGACTATCCTTCATTAGTATATCATCAGCAGTACTGTATGTGTGTGTGTATAGACATAATGTAATAGTCAATAGTGTAACTAACTTTGTTGTAGCATAAGCTTGACTGCATTCCATTTTATTGTCATTGGCTGATTTTCTATGCCCATAAACTAAATTTAAAATTAATCATATTTGCACTTACTTTTTATTATTATCATTAGATTTATTCATAAGCAAAATTAATACCAGTGCTATAATTATAATTATAGCCAGTACTAATAATGCAGTAAGAACTACAATTGGACCAACTATTACTCCAGTATTTACTCCATTATTTAAAAATACAGTAGGCACTAATAAACAAGAAACTATATAAATCTACACACATAAAGATGCACTTAAAATTTAATAACAAAGATGATGACATTGCTAATGTAAAGTAAACTATACTTGTTGATGATTCAATAACTGATATAGTGCTTGTTAGAGTAATAGAAGAAATTATATGCACTACATGTATATAGTAACATAATAACCAACCAAACATGAGGTATAATTACTTGGTGGTATTTGTTCAGTCCTCTCTCCTTCATAAATGATTCCATTAACATTAAATGATGTAGATATAGAGAACAAGTAGTTCAGATTAGGATCTAATCCTCCTATTAGACCTTCAGTAGTACCACCTGGGAATACTCTCATTCCTGTCTCTACTTGTCTCTTCTTTCTTGAGGAGCTACTGGTTGACTCATAATAGACAGTATAATGTGTAACTAAACCCCACTCAGCCCTCACTGCTGTAGAACTGAGCTTTGTTATAGAAAAAGTTTGAATTACAGCTAAAATATAACATATAAAAACTAAAATATATTAATTCCTTACGTATTTGAGAAGTAGTAAATTCTCTATGAGTCCATTCTCCTGGTCCAATACTAGTATATGCTCTCACTCCAATAGTATAACTAGTATTAGGTATCAATCCTGCTATACTGTAATAAGTGTTAGTAGTGTTAGTTATATTGTATGGACCAGTACTGGTAGACTCTCTATATCTTATCTCATATACTGTAATGATACCATTAGGTATTGTAGGAGGATTCCATGAGATATTAATTTTAGCTAGTGTGATACTTGCATGTCTTAGATCAGATATCATACCAGGAACTGTGTTGAAATCATGTTAAACTGATCAATATCTCATTGACTTACTTGATTCAGCAGTTAATTGTATTTCTTGTCTAGCTGGTCCATTCATATTATAATTATAAGGTATTATACTCACAGTATAGTTAGTATATGGTATTAATCCTGTGAGATTATACATTCTGTTGTCTCCTCCAGTGATATTAACAGTATAACTAGTGCTTGAAGTGATGTTAGTGTATGTGAGGTAGTATCCAGTGATTGGTCCATTCCTTCCATTGCAAGGTACTTCATCCCATGAGACAGTCATTGACACTGACTCTACTGATGAGAATATAATATCATCCACTGGTGCAGTAGGAGCTATAAGATAATAAGTAAATATAAAAAATTTGCAATTGTTCCCTACCATTTGAGAGTGTAATGACTAAATAATAAGTAGTCAAAAAAGCAATCTCAGCTCCATATACTCCAATAAGATCAAAGCCACATAGACTGTAAGGAGGTATACCAGTTGAAGTATGTGGTGATGAAACTGATGTTTCACTATTACTAGTAACTGATGATTCACATACTCTCCTACATCTCCTATTAATATTATAACTATAAGGTAATACAGTAGTTGGTGGACTCCATTTTAATGTAATGGCAGTACTTGAAATTAATGTAGCCATAAAATTATTAACTACTGGATTACCTAAAACACAAATTAAAAATCTCTAAATTACAGCTGCTATGGCTCACTAATTGTTATCATAACTGAAGCATTACCACTAGGTAGAGAAGCTGATCCATAAGATACTACATAGAAAGTGTATGTGCTTCCTTGAAACAATCCTGATGTTATATTGATTGTTGTTGAAGCAGTAGTGCCTGCACTAACAGGAGTATTACTAGACAGTTGATAGTAGACCTCATAACCAGTAGCTCCTGATACAGTAGACCAGGAGAGTCTTACATGAGCTAAACCAGTACTTAATCTTGTAGCAGTTAAACTAGTTGGAGTATTAGATACTAAATACATACACAGTATAAAACTAGCGGTATATAGACATTAAACACTAACCTGATATATTTAATGATGTAGGACTAATAACGACTTTAGGACCCAGACTGATAGGTCCATAAGTTACTCTAGCATTAGATGCATTACACTGATAGGTACCAGCTTCTCTCAGTCTCACTGTTACTGTCACTCTTGTAACAGATCCTGATCCATTCACTATCACACGACACAGTTCAGTAGATATTCCATTCCCATTCACTGAACAATTGACAGTAGTAGGAGGACCATCAGAGACATTGAAACTGAGACTGAAGACTGGAGGAGTAGCTAATCTACTAGTGGAGAGGAGAGAGAACTGCATAGTAGAATCAGCATCAGGACCATCTGTAAAAGAAGTACATTAATTATAGTCTATATTCATCACATACCATTGTTATTGTATCCAGTATCAGTATATGCTCCAACCACTAGTGTTTGATTTACTCTATTCTCATCAGGAATGATACACTTGTATAAACCTTCATATCCTGATAGTCCACCTCTTCTAGCTAGTGCAATCTGACCACTGAATCTCTTACTGTACACTGGACTAGGAGCTGATGGATCACCAAAGGGACCATCAAATAAAGGTACTTCAGTTCCATTAGGATAATACCACACTCCAATATTAGTAACATTGTTAGCACTCTGACACCACAAAGCATCAGTGGTATCATTATTATCATTATTCTGATCTATTTCATAAAACTGACTAGCATATATGATAAAGTAATCAGGTATTATCCTGTTCTCATAAGCTAGGTACAGTTGAACACCTGAATATGAGTATATAGTCTAGTAATTAGCAATATGTACTTCTCTTCTTACCATTAATGGGTAGAGTAGAAGGTGGTTCTCGTCCAAATATAGTCACCAGTTGAACTAGTAGTGGTATGAGTAAAATAAAGCAAGAGCTTATTGACAGTACCATCCTGTTTCCTAGAATGATACTGCTCATTACACTTTGCTACTTAAAAGTCATAACATAGGTATGTTATTTTAAGAAACTACCATTAGTAAACATTTCTAATTTTAGAACATACACATCTTATACTAACCACTGGCAACATAATTGCATGTACAACAAATATATTATGTTAATTGTATTGTAAAGTAATGTACATAAAAGATTAGCATTATTATTAAACAGTTGGTATTTCGTATTCAGCAGGTGGTGGAAGAGAAGTCTCATATTCATTATTAGTTGTATCATACACTGGCTCAACAGTTGATCTATTAATAATAACTTTAAATAATAATAATAATTGTATTTTATATAACTGACTGTGTTTGTTGTACTGTACTGTATGCTGGACTATCCTTCATTAGTATATCATCAGTAGTACTGTATGTGTGTGTAAGTATAGACATAATGTAATAGTCAATAGTGTAACTAACTTTGTTTTAAATTCAGTTGTAGCATAAGCTGGACTGCATTCCATTACAATGTCATTATCTGATTTTCTATTAATTTTAAAATTAATTCAGTAATGAATGTGTACACATTTACCTTTTTTGATTAATATTAGTTCTTTTTATGTGCATAACCAGTACCAGTATAATGATTATAATTATAGCCAGTACTAATAATACCAGAAAAACTACACTTAATCCAACTATCACTCCAGTATTTCCATTATTCACTAATACAGTAGTCAATGGAGTAGTCATGGTAGCTGTTTTAGTATAATAAGAAACTATAAACATAAACTGATTAGTACATGCATCAATAGTGTTAAGTTTACTAATGTTTAATGACACTATTGATGACATTACTTTAAAATAAACTGTCGACTACATACATGATACATCTATTAGTATATGTACTGTCTTACTTGATGATGATCCTGTACCAATAATGACTGATGAAGTGCTTGATACAATAGTAGGAGTTAGAGTAGCACCTAAATACATGAAGTAAGCATTATTCATTGGATGACTCATTATAGTATTACCTGGTGGTATTTGTTCAGTCCTCTCTCCTTCATAAATGATTCCATTAACATTAAATGATGTAGATATAGAGAACAAGTAGTTCAGATTAGGATCTAATCCTCCTATTAGACCTTCAGTAGTACCACCTGGGAATACTCTCATTCCTGTCTCTACTTGTCTCTTCTTTCTTGAGGAGCTACTGGTTGACTCATAATAGACACTATAATGACTAGCTCTAGAAACAAAACTCCACTCAGCCCTCACTGCTGTAGAATTGAGCTTTGTTACAGAGAAGATTTGAATGACAGCTAAAATAGAAAATACCAAATACAGCTTATTATTAATTTACTACTGTATTTTTTACGTAATCAATAACAGTATGTTATTTAAAACTGACATTATCATCATAGTATTCTCAGTAATTTCTTACGTATTTCAATAGTAGTGTATTCTCTATTAGTCCATTCTCCTGGTCCAATACTAGTATATGCTCTCACTCCAATAGTATAACTAACATTAGGTATCAATCCTACTATACTGTAATAAGTGTTAGTAGTGTTACTTATATTGTATGGACCAGTACTGGTAGACTCTCTATATCTTATCTCATATACTGTAATGATACCATTAGGTATTGTAGGAGGATTCCATACAATAGTTATTGCATCTGAGTTTTTTGCATGTCTTAGATCAGATATCACACCAGGAACTGTGTTAAGATCATGTTAAACTGATCAATATTTCATTGACTTACTTGATTCAGCAGTTAATTGTATTTCTTGTCTAGCTGGTCCATTCATATTATAATTATAAGGTATTATACTCACAGTATAGTTAGTATATGGTATTAATCCTGTGAGATTATACATTCTGTTGTCTCCTCCAGTGATATTAACAGTATAACTAGTGTTTGAAGTGATGTTAGTGTATGTGAGGTAGTATCCAGTGATTGGTCCATTCCTTCCATTGCAAGGTACTTCATCCCATGAGACAGTCATTGACACTGACTCTACTGATGAGAATATAATATCACCCACTGGTACTGTTGGGGCTATGAAGAAAGAATTACTAATCGAATACATGTATAACTACACATACCTGTTGAGAATGTAGTAGCAAA
>NW_003546442.1:165168-168882 GCF_000090795.2 Amphimedon queenslandica | reverse complement strand
GGTATTGTAATATTAATAGTTGTTAATGTAATGGTTCATGATAATAGAGAGAGTTTTACCTATTGAAGAAAGTGTTAGAGCTAAAGAAAGTGTTAGAGCTAAAGAAAGTGTTAGAGCTAAAGGTATTTATTAAGTTTTTTGTTTATTTTTATCTATGCAAGTATAGAGACAGTTGAACCCACTACAGATATTAGTACTGCAGCCAAAGAGAGCAATAGAACTAAAGGTACTATTATGGAATTTTTGAACAAAGACAATTGTGCCTGCCTACGCAAGTGTTACAGGTTTTTAATTGTTATTATTGACTTATGTAGAAACAGAGAGAGTTATACGTACTGCTAAGGGGAGTAAGGGAAGTGTTAGAACTAAAGGTATTAATATACTAGCTTTTTATAAATGTTGATGTAATATAGAAACAACTGTAAGTCCTGCTAATGCAACTACTGCTAAGAAAAGTGCTAAAGGTGTCACATAATTCTTTTATTTTATTTTATTATTTTTAATATAAAATCAGCTGATTATCCTACTGCAAAGAAGAGTGTTCAAAGTATACAATAATTTATTTTGCTATTAATTTTATAGTTTATGCTTAGGTACACATAGAGTTGATACAAGAAGGAGTGTCAGAACCAGGGGCGTAGCTGAGGTAGGGCCTGAGGGGGCCTGGGCCCTACCATCAAAGTGGCCTTATAATTATATTCATTGAAATTACAACCCAAAAGATTATATTCGAACCTGCTCCCCCAGCTTATGAGACCGGTAACGTACCCTTCGTCCACTCTGCTCTGGGCTTCCCTTGGGCCGGGCCGGGTCCGAACCGACCTCCCCATAGTTATGAGCTACATGCTTGACTTATATTCATTGTTCTTACAATAACAAAAGGGGGTGGCTGATAACCACAGCTCTTTTTAAAGCTATATACAATGATAATTTCACTCTGATTTCGCTCAGCTTGCAGGAAAATGCTTCCATTTTGTTACGTAAAAGGGGTGTGGCCAAAATTGCGGCGCGCTTCACGCGCCATTTTGTCTCCTTGCCCTACCATCACCCAAGGTCCAGCTACGCCCCTGGTCAGAACTAAACGTAGTAAAATTTTAATCATTATTATTATCTTTATTATTATTGATAATTACAGAAATGGAAAGAGTTGGACAATGTACAGTGAATAATGGTATTGCTAAAGGTATTTATTTTTAATTAATAATTTATGACGATTTATTATTCAGTAATACAGATGCAGTCCCTCCTACTACTTATGCTACCAAAAGGAGTGTTAAATCTAAAGGTAAAGGATAACATCTTGACATAGTCTAATTATACTACAATAATAGTCAAGTCTGATTGTTCCCTAAAGCAATGTTCACATCCTGATGAGTCTAATTGGGTCTTTTGTTGCAGCTGCAACCAGTGGTATCACTGTTATTGTTATAAAATTTCATTTCAAAAGGCGAAATCAAAAAACTTTAAATTTACATGTAACAACTGTAAATAATAACTAATTTTAATAATAATCAATAATGTTAGGCGTGTCCGTTTATTGTAGAAGAAGTTAAATATTTTTTATGGTAGCTGAGTGTACCTAAGAAGCCGGCTGTGTGATCCTTTTTGAAGAAGACAGTCAGTACTAAAGTTCTGGTGGTATAAAACTATTCTTTGAATAAAGTTTGCTTCGTTGTGGTTAAGTGACGAAAATTGAGTGAACTCGGCCGATTATCGTGTGAATCCACGAAGTGTGTTTAGCAAGTTATATCTTTACAAAGAAAGAAGGTGATGCTTTGATTTTTTTCCATGCAAACAGGTATTATAATGATCTATATCTAGTGCAAAAATCACTGGAAAATCATCTTAAGTTTTAAAAATATAACTGTCCGAATTTTGATTAGTCCGATATTTGATTGTTTACTCTAGGTAGTTGTTGTGTGTGTCTGTCATTCATTCATTCTGTACAACTGAAATTTGTTTTTAATAAACAATAACTTTAGCACAGCGTGTTTTAAGCTCCTAGATCTTCCTTTTTGACGTGAAAAAGTCTTTCTTAACTGTTCTGTGTTGCTCAAATACAAGTGCTAGGTACAGAAGCTTCAAAGTAAGAAAATCGAGTAGTTGGGCCAAGTTCCATTGTGTTGGCACTTTAGAGATAGCTGATAGCATTTTTCAGTAGATTAGAACATGGCCTTCAAATAATATGAACAGATTTTTCTAAATCTTACTTGATGAAGAGTTATACTTACCGGGCTTGAAATTGTTGAGGTCACTCGTTTGTGCAGCGCTAGAGCAACAACTTGCTGGGTTATAGATACTAAAGTACCTATACTATCTCAAATATACAAAGGCAGCAACTTTTTTTGTCAGCAAGTTTATCATATATTGCTGATTAGTAAAGAAAAAGTGAAGCTTCTTTCTCACATGGTCTTCTTGCTGCCAATCGTTCCAGTATGATGGAATGCCACACCTTTCAATCTACATGCATGGAGGGGCTGGAGCTGCTTGCATGTATGTGCTGCAGTGCTGCTACTTCTGCAGCTATTCAAGAGCAAGTGCAACTGCAGGAAGCTAGTGTTGAGCAGACTCTCTTCATGCTGATAATCAAACAGCTATTGCAGTGTGGGCATGCACCATAGCAGCTATAGGGGCGAGGCCATGCACCGTAGGTGTCTCGTTCTTCAGAGTCCTTATGGAGAGCAGTATAATTACTAGCAGTATAATTACTGAAATACATCTATGGTGCCTAATTATAAACTATATATAATACACATAAGTGAATATACTTACTAGACCAGAAAATGTTACTAATGATTTGTTTTAAAGTGTTAAAAAATCATCAATAATGAAGAAAATACTGCCTGATACAGCCTCTGTCAAGCCTGCATCAGTAAAGGAGGATTTTTGTTAGATGACAGACTACTTGGCATCCACCAATCATGATTATACCACATTGGAATGATCCACAAATATTCAGGGATAGTCATAAATCTATAATATGCCTTCAAAGCATTGTCTGTTTCAAGATTTAATTGAATTTGGAGATGCTTTCAAAGCCAACTTTTGGTAACTCTCATATAGGCACAAACGCATGAAGATCGAGAGTGGTGAGGCAACTCAGTTCGAGGCCAGAAATAATACAAATAAAACAAAATGGTTTTAAAATTTACAAACATTTATATAACTGGGATGTTAGTCTATTATGAGCATGTTGTGTTGATTAATTTAAAAATAGCAATAGTATTTTCTTTAATAAAATAGCGTCGGAACAAGACTCTTTTCTTTCATCTAAAAATAAAAACCAGAAATAATGAAAATATAATGTTATAAATGTTATCCTTAACTTATTCTGATTAAGTTGTCCTTCTAGTTCTTTGACTCTTTTTCGTAAATTTAAAATTATCTCTTCAGGTGGTTCCTTCTGATCAACACTGTTGTTTGTTAGTGCATGAGAATTACTTGGAGCAGCTGTAGCTCCACTTTGAGAGAAAACTTTCTCTCCTTGAGGATCAAGATATAAACAAATCATCTAAACAAAGGAATAAAAATAATGGTTATTCTTGTGAGGCTTCTATCTCACCTTAGGAATAAAGATGAGTCCAAGAAACAGTGATGCTTCAATAACCAATCCTAATCCAAACAATGCTGAATAGGTATTATGACGAGTTGCAAGAGTAAACTCAGTCACTGTGAACAAAACTAGTATGATGCTGTTTATGTAAATGATTGCAG
>NW_003546442.1:139350-162723 GCF_000090795.2 Amphimedon queenslandica | reverse complement strand
TGTGATATTCTGAATTTCTGGGCCTCACTCTAAAAAGTTAAATCAGTGATAATAATAAGTACAAAATGACATTATTAACTCTGTCAAAGAAAGGAAGAGGATTATGTCCTGATGGGACATCATATCTGTCCAATATCCACCCTTCATTTTTAAAAATAATACTGGCTAGCTCATCAGTCACCTGTAAACCACAAAATACTTAATCTTTTATATTATTTAACCTTACTCTACTGAACAAAAGGTCATCTTGTGTAATGATTGACATTTGTCTCCATCCAAACTCTCTCATTAATTGTCCCAATGATTCACCAACATAACGAAATGAGACAAGAGTGCGAAAGAAGTTCCTAAATCTGGTTCTGTCATTTAAAACATTAGCAGCTGCTGCATAAGCTAACTACATATAGAATCATTATAAATACAATGCTTACATATTGTATGCAAACATTACATGCAAGCACTACCAAATGTATAGTAACTCGCTGTGTTCATTCTCACACTACTGATCATGTACAGGATAGTAGTACATGCACAGACATGATAATCAAATTATCTGAATAACCTGGGGTATATTCCAGTAGTGACTAATTTCAGCTACTGGTATTGTAGCTGTAGAACACCCACAACCCAGGAGTGAGATGTATGTAGCATCACGATTCATTAAATCAAAGAAAATGTCAAGAGCTTTAGTATGATTGCACTGGAATTAGAAAAATAAAAAATGTTATTCTAACTGAAAATTGTTACCCCAGAGTCCAGTATATCTGTATATGCTAGTGTGTAGTTTTGTAAAATATCATCTCTCTCATTTATAATTTGCAGTGCTAGGTCAACAGCTGGTCTGCCTCCACTAGCTAGAAACGATCCGGTGATAGTTGTAATGTATCCAAACTGGAGTTTCGATTTTGTAGCTGGTTCTACGGTGAAGATAAACGGCGCTATCAACCAGAGATAAAACTGCAACTTGCACATCTTTGATCAATAATATGAAATTTGGGTGGGGCTAATTATCCTCGTTCCTCCTACTCTCTATCTTGTTATGATAAGTATAAAAACAATTTTTATGGTAAAATTAAAAACAACACAAATGAACAATTCTAGGTTCTTAATCTCGCTCTTCAGTGGCAGAACTTTTTATGTCATTTGTCTAAAAGATACAGCCTAACTAACAATTAATAATCATAAATGATGCACTTACTTGAACATGATCTGTTTGTATTTCCAGTTCTAGCACCGTCTTCCTTCACCATTTGTATAGTATTAACCTTATTTGTTACTGCATGTGAAGCACCAGTATTACATGTATTTTCTGCATCTGAAAATATTTTCTCCCCTTGAGGATCTCGATATAATCGAATCATCTAAAATATAAAATTTACTTTAAAGATCTGAAGAACTGCATGGTTTACTTTAGGGATAAAAATGAGTCCAAGGAACAGTGATGCATCAGTAAGCAATCCTAATCCAAAAAGTGCAGCAAAGGTATTATGATGATTAGCAAGAGTAAACTCAGTCACTGTCAACAGAACTAGTATTGTACTGTTTATGTAAATGATTGCAGCAATTTCTTTTGACTCATTGAGAATTCTGACTTTGACACGGCGAGTATGGAATGCCATAAAGATAGCCAATAATTGAAGCATGGTTTTATAACCAAATGAAAAGGCAAGCCAAACAACAGTTCCAGTTTTTTGACTGCACGTTAAAATGAAGTTATACTGTATTCTATTCTTTTCCTAATATTTTCATAAAGTATTAGCAATAAATTGATGCATGATTGCCTGGAATTAGGTCTAGTTACCCTTAGCATTGCCCATAATTCCCTGCATGCTTACATTTGCTTGCTGTAAGTGCTCGTGATCAACTTCTTTAAAACTAGCAAGTTTTGATTGCGGAATAGCAGAACCAACCAAAATGATGACAAAATCAATGGCAACAACAACAAATACAATTAGAAAAAGAACCCAATCCTTGATTCCCTATGAATGATTTTTTGATTGATTTCATTATTAAAATAATTATAATAATTACTTTCTTGTTTGGTTTTGGATTGTTAAAGATATAATACACCCTCCATGTTTTTGATAATATGACGCCAAAGCAAAGACTGTATCCCAAAGAAACCATCCATTCACGTATCTAAAGCATATATATTTTAACTTAAAAGAAATGAACTTACATTACAGAATATTGATTGCATTGATTTGGTAGTTGACGAATGAGAATAGAAGAAGATACAGGTATACAACATTGCTGAGCCCAGTATTATGATATAATTTAAGTTTGGGCTAGTCATTTTTACAACTCTGATATTCAAGCATAAAATTATATTATAAAGCTACCACACTTACTTTTTACTTCTGAAGGCAATATTGAAAATGAAACAAATGACAACAAAAACAAGGCCACATACAGCTGCTATATCATATACAATAATCAACACCATATTGTTTTGGTGAATATTTGATTCTGGAAACCCATCATAAGGAGGTTGAAGGCCTATTTAAAAGATTTTAAAGTCTAAGTTTTACATGTGAAAATATACTACCATGTCTCTGCCAAAGTGTACTGTTTGACTCTTCTTTTTTGAGTACAAAAATGCTTCCTTTAGGCTTTATAGTCACATCACCAAAAGTAACTCTAGCCATTGATGAATCTGTTATAAATAAAATACATTTAATAATTAATAGCAACTTATTAAAATTACCTGTTGTTGTTCTATATTGTTGACAAAAAACTATGTTTTCATTTCTACTGCCATTTTCATTAAACTGAATCTGACCCTATATTAACAAATGCAAACAAAATTGTTACAAAGTAGAACTTAGCATCTTACTGTTATTCCCAGGAAATTAATTTCACTAAAACTTTGTCTCAGAATACAGCCTAGTTTTGTGTTGGTGTAGTTAAATTGTTCCAATGGTACTATATCTCCTGGTACATTCTCACACCCACTGTCACTACCAGATGATATTTTTTTAGATGCTATATCTAACCCAATGGCTATTGCCCACACTCCATCAAAAGCAACCCCAGATAATCCTAGTTCAGTTAGATTTTCATATTTAGGGTCTTTAAGGAGAGCAGTATATGTACTAAAATACATCTGTGGTGTCTGATTATAAATGATTTTATAATACGTATAAATGAATATACTTACTAGACCAGAAAATGTTACTAATGATTTGTTTTGCAGTGTTAAAAACACATCAAGAATAAAGCCAATGCTGCCTGATACAGCCTTTATCATGATTGCATCAGTACACGAGGAATTTTTGTAAGATGACAGACTACTTGGCATCCACCAATCATCATTATACCACATTGGAATGATCCACAAATAGTCAGGGCTAGTCATACCTCTATAATATGCCTTCAGAAACACCTTAATATGCACACAAAATTAATTGTTATCATACTTCACACAATAGCTGATAAGCAATATCAGGATATGTATTAATGTGGATTATTCTAAACCTTTGGGCTTCACTCTAATTAACAATAAAATCTATAAACATATTGTTTTGACTCTCACATATTCATTATGAACAAAATGATTGCCATAATTATATAAGTAACTAACTCTGTCAAAGAAAGAAAGAGGATTTTGTCCTGATATAACAACATATCTGTCCAATATCCATTTTTTATTATTAAAAATTATCTTGATGTCTTCAGCCACCTAAAGCCCAACATACACTAGGCAACATGTTGCTAACAAAACTTGTGGCAACTTTGATCTTGTAAGCAACATTATGCTTACAAGATCAAAGCAATCACAAATGTTGCTAGCAACATGCTGCCTATAAAGTAAAACATGAATATACCATCTATCTGAAAATTTTTACTGTGATAAATTTTACTGAATTAGAATTTTGCAAAAAAAATTAGATCATCCACATAATTACATGCCACACTGAATAATACATGACACAGTCTTATTCAGTAAAAATTAAATCACAGCACAATTTTAAAATTTTGTACCACACTAATTTCCTGATCTATGGTAATTCATCTAAAATGTACAGCCAATCTTACTCCTGTGAATAGACTTTCATCTTGTGTTATGATTGACATTTGTCTCCATCCAAACTCTCTCATTAAATGAGCTAATGAAATGCCAACATAATGAAATGAGACAAGAGTGCGGAAGAAATTCCTAAATCGATTGCGATCAGTCAAAACATCAGCACCAGTAGCATAAGATAACTGTTTAAAATGTAAAAACTATAGTCTGCATTAAACTAACTTGTGGTATGTTCCAGTAGTGACTGATTTCTGCAACTGGTATGGTAGATATAGAACACCCACAACCCAATAATGATACATATGTAACGTCACGATTAACCAATTCAAAAAATTTATCAAGACCTGCTGTGCGATTGCACTGAAATTTTAGATATTAAAAAGTAGATTAGATCTATAATGCTTACTTTTGAGTCCAATATATCTGTATAGCTCAGTGTATAGTTCTGAAGAATATCTTTTCTCTCATTTATGAGTTTTAATGCCAGATCAACAGCTGGTATGCCTCCACTAGCTATGAATGATCCAGTAAGAGTAGTAATATATCCAAAGTGGAGAGGGGATTTTGTAGATGTCACTGTGATAATGAAGGATGACATCCAGCACTGGAAGATAAAGGCTATATGCTGCATTTTAGTCTCGATTTTAGCCCTTCGTTTGTTGAAAAGCATTTTATAGCATCTAACTTGATGTGGGCGTGGCTCGCTCAAATCAGCTGATTATAATGGGAGTATATAGTATAATGGGTCAAAAATTTCTGGCGGAATCTGGCCCTATACTCCTGACAATTCAATATGACAGGTGCTAGTACAATAAGCCAACTGCTTAATACTCACCTACGCAAGTGGGGCAAATCTAATGACTTAGACTATTCTATTTTCTAGTGACTTAGTCTCAAAGTCACTGGAAACATTTTCAAATTCTGGCATTATTACAATATTTATCATTTTTTATCACAATTAATACAGATGCAGGTACATGTAACTTGATAGTCGATATTTGAGTAAAGCTTAAAATATGAGCATAAATTTATGCTCATATTTCAAGCTTTATTCAAATATCAACTATCAAGTTACATGTACATGCATGCACATGTCTAAGTCATTGGACTTGCCACACTTGCGTAGGCAGGTACTAAGCAGTTGGATTGTTGTACCTATGCATGTATCACAATAATGAGCATAACTGGATTCATAATCATTCATTTCAAAGCATAATAGGGTGGAATTTAGGGCAGTGCCTAAAAGCATAGCTAATAGGCAAAAAATTAAAGCATAATTTGCCTAGCCCTACTGTTATCAGAGTTGATGCACAGTTTAAACAGCTGATGCAAAAAGAAACTTAATGTCAATCCTATGTGCCACATAAACTTCATGATAGATGATTATGGTTATTATTTTTTATATAAAGATCTACACCCTGAACTGATCCTATGCATGGCGGGTTTATCAAATTATATCTGATAACAAATTAAAGTTGTCAACATGTGTCCACATGCAAATACTATGTATTGCATCCAGTGATGTGCATGCAGAGTCCAACTAATCACACGCCAAGAATTAGGTTTTATTTGGTCTTCAATAATTAATTCAATTTTATAACCACAAAGTCACAAGCCTCTCATGTTATATGTTATGACTGCTTTTGTATACTTTGATATAATTAATAGATCTATGCCCAAAGTGTAATACCAACAATAAAGTCAATGAGCCAACATGTTGTATAAATTTTAAATTCTAACATAATTGTGTGTTGTAGTAATGAGCTTATGACCATCTATATGGACCACTACCATCTATGGTATGTTTTCACCACAATATTATGGTACCAGCAAAGATCAAAAAGGATTAATTTCATCTATTTAGCCATTATTATGACTATCTAGAAATTTAAGATGCTATAATATCCAGCATAATATAGCTCATAGCTATAACTATCTACATACAAAAAATTCCTTTGGCAATAGCATGATAAGACAAGTCATTGATAAGAACAATATAAAGTGTCTTAGAAGCTGATGTGAACTTTAATTTCTATTTTCAAGCTAACATATAAAATTCAAATAAATAATTATTATTTATAATCATAAATTTTATCAACTCAATAAAGGCCTTTTGTTCCAATTCCTTTATTTTCTGTCTTAAATTGGCAATAACCTCTTGAGATGAATCTTTATTTTCATTGTTAGCCAATGGATGAGAATTCAAAATAGGATTTAAGAAAATGCTCTCTCCTTGAGGGTCCAAATACAATCTAATTATCTACACAAAAATGTAACAGCATACATTATGTACTCACTTGCCTTAGGAATAAAGATAAGTCCAAGAAACAGTGATACTTCAATAAGCAATCCTAATCCAAACAATGCTGAATAGGTATTATGATGAGTTGCAAGAGCAAACTCAGTCACTGTTGACAGAACTAGTATGATGCTGTTTATATAAATGATTGCAGCAATTTCTTTCGATTTATTGAGGATTCTGACTTCAACACGGAGAGTATGGAATGCCATAAAAAATAACCAGTAATTGAAGTATACCTTTATAACCAAATGAAAGTCCTAGCCATGTAAGACTTTCATATCTTGTATTGCAAACAAAAATGTATCTCACCCTCATGGAACAAAAATGCATCAGCTTGATTTATTTCCTTATATTAATTATTTGAGGATGTTCACCATCTTTCTCTCTGAAACTGGTGAGTCTTGATTGCTAAGCGGCCTAAGCCATAGAACCAACAAAAATGATACCAATATCAATAGCAACAATGAATAGTGCTATAACTAAAAGCACCCAATCCTTGACTCCCTATTATAATATTAACTTTTTTGTTTGGTTTTGGATTATTAAAGATATAATATACCCTCCATGTTTTTGATAATATGACACCAAAGCACAAAAAGAAAACAGCCACACACGTACCTATATTGATTACAATTAAAGATTACAAAAAGTTGCACAATAGCAAGCTTACATTACAAATTGATGATTGTATTATTCTATTTGTTGAAGAATAAGAATAAAAAAAGGCACATATATATAGTAACACCAATCCCAGTATTGTGATGTGATTCAAATTTGAACTGGTTAATTTTACTATTCTATGACAAATGCATATACACATAACTCAAATAAATTCATCACCTAGTGCAATAATTTCGACATCTAACTTCTTTTTTCAAAAGATGATATTGAAAACAAAGCAAACAGTTGAAAGAACCAGTCCAAGTACGGCAGCTACATTATATATAATAACTAGTACGATACTGTTTCTGTCAATTCCAGTAACTGGATATCCATCATAAGGAGGGATTCCACCTAAAATAGATTGGAATACCAATCATCAGTATTATTATAAACATACTACTCCAAAGTGTCTCGTTTGATTCTCCAATAGCAAATTCAAAATAATTTTTATGAGGCTATAAATTTGCATAACCAAATATGAATTTAGTCAGTGTTCCATCTGTATAGAAAAAATAGTACATACCAAAATACCTTATTTACTTCATACTCTGTATTGTTAATATAGTATAACATGATCATTTCTGCTACCGTTTTCATTGAAACTTATTTCACCCTATTCATTAAAAATCAAATCCTAATTGAATACATAAATATTATACTCAGAGTGATGCCAAGAAAGTTGACTTCACTGAAACTTTGTTTTAAAATGCAGCCTAGTTTTGTGTTGGTGTAGTTAAATTGTTCCAATGGTACTAAATCTCCTGGTATATTCTCACACCCACTGTCATTACCAGATAATATCTTCTTTGATGTTATATCTAATCCAATAGCTATTGCCCAAACTCCATCAAAAACAATTCCAGAAAACTCTAACTCTGTTATATTTTTATATTGAGATGTATTTAGCAAACCAGCATGAATATCACGGTACACATGTGATGTCTGTTAATTTTTATGATAAATAACAATCAAACATTATTATGCCCACTACTAGACCAGAAAATGTAATTTGTGACTCATTCTGAAGTGCCAAATATTCATCAGGAACCCAGCCTATGGTTCCTGTTATAACTTCCATCATAATAGCATCAGTACAGGAAGGATTAGTAGATGATGTAGGACTACTTGACATCCACCACTTATGATTGTACCACATTGGATTAATCCATAAATAGTCAGAACCAGTCATACCTCTATGACATGCCTTCAAAAATCATATTTATAAGGATACATAATTAATCATCTCACACAATAGATTTATCTGATAAGCAATATCTTGGTATTTATTGATACAAAATATTCTAAAGCTCTGGAGTTCACTCTAATGGATTTAAAACACTATTTGATAAAGCAATACCTAAAAAAGACTAACTCTGCCAAAAAAGAGGGCTATGCCCTGTGATGACATCATATCTATCTAGACTAATACCCATCCTTCATTATTAAATCATTAAGATTGTCTGCCACCTGTATAATTATATTAATTATAAATCTCAATTTATACTTACTGCTCTGAATAAACTTTCATCTTGTGCTATGATTGATAATTTTCTCCATCCAAGTTCTCTCATTATTTGTCCCAATGATTCACCCTCTGAGTCTAATACATCTGTATATATAGTTCAGTGTATAGTTTTGAAGAATATTATCCCTCTCATTTATAAGTCTTAATGCCAGATCATAGATATGGCCAGATCAACAACTGGTATGTCTTTATTCCCTATAATAAAGGAGCCAGTGAGAGTAGTTATAATAGCCAAAGTGAAGAGGAATTTTCTGAGCAGCAGCATCTACAGTATCAATTTGCATAGGTAGCCAAAAGCAGCTCAGAAGAAAGAAGAACATCATCGTAGCTATTTTTGCAAAGACTAAAGGATTTGTGACTACACCTACGGCTACACACACGTAGACATTACACAGTGCATTGTGTCATGTTCCTGTGTTCCTTTAGTCTGTGTTCCTTTTAGATTGATTGTAGCTATACTGCTCTTAATGCTACCATAACAAATCATTTATAGTCTACCAAAAATATTTTTATAGTGAAAGAAACAGGGCTAGAAAATTTTTAGTAGCAAGGTTTGTTCTCAAATACTTCAATTTTTAAAGTTAATAATGCATCCAGTGATGATTCAAATGCCATGAGTAGTTAGTCATCTTATGACTGAATGTAACTAAATTGCATACAAACAACAATACAAAAATTCAACAATGTTAAAACACTAAATAAACGGTATGATGTAGCACAATAAATTTAGATACATATTACAATGTACTAGTTTTATATAAAATTGTCTGCTAGTCAATTTTCATCTTCACTTTTTAGCTAAAATAAAATTACAAATTAAAATAAAAATATTTATGATAAATCACCTCAATGAAAGTTTTTTGCTCCAATTCTTTTATTCTTTGTCGCAAATTGGTAATAATTTCTTCAGACGAATCTTTATTATCATTTTGAACTAATTGGTTAGAATTAGAAGAAGCATTTGTTCGTGTAAAAATCTTCTCTCCTTTAGGATCTAGATACAAGCGAATCATCTAAACAAAAAATATAAGAGCATCAGCATTATACACTTGCCTTAGGAATAAAAATTAATCCAAGGAACAGTGATGCCTCAATTATTAGGCCAAGTCCAAACAATGCTGAATAGGTATTATGATGAGTTGCAAGAGCAAACTCAGTCACTGTCAACAGAACTAGTATGATGCTGTTTATGTAAATGATTGCAGCAATTTCTTTTGATTCATTGAGGATTCTGACTTTGACACGGCGAGTATGAAATGCCATGAAAATAGCCAGTACTTGAAGTATACCTTTATAACCAAATGAAAGGCCTAGCCAAATAAGACTTCCAACTCTAGTATTGCAAACCAAAATCAAATTGTTTTGTATTTTATCCTCATCCTGAAGTAAATCAAACAAGAATGCATTAGTTTGAATTATCATTTCTTACATTAATTATTTGAGAATGTTCACCATCTTCCTCTTCAAAGCTGATGAGTCTTGATTGGGGAATGATAGAGCCAGCAACAATTATAACAATGTCAATAGCAACAATAAATAATACAAGAAGTAAAAGTACCCAATCTTTGACTCCCTATTATACATAAAAATTTAAAAATATCAAAGGTCACTTTACTTTTTTCTTTGGTTTTGAATGGTTGAAGATATAATATACCCTCCATGTTTTTGATAATATAACACCAAAGCAAAGACAATATCCCAAAGAAAATAGCCACACACGCACCTATAATTATCATGATGATAAGTATTTACAAAATAATGCTTACATTGCAGAATATTGCTTCTACAGTCTTATTGGCTGAAGAATAAGAATAAAAGAAGACACATACATACAGTAATACTGATCCAAGTATTATGATGAGATTCAAATTAGGACTGGTTAACTTTACTATTCTATGATAGACATACAGAGCAAAAACATGCAGCATGAGAGAGAATATGCCATACTTCTTTTTTCTAAAGATGATATTGAAAATAAAACAGCCAGTTGCAAAAACTAGTCCAAAAACAGCCACTACATCATAAATAATAACTAGTACAATACTGTTTTGATCAATTCCGGTAACTGGATATCCATCATAAGGAGGAATTCCACCTAAAATAGATTGGAATACAAATCATTATTATTATTATAAACATACTACTCCAAAGTGTGTTGTTTGATTCTCCAATGGCAAATTGAAAAACATTTCTCTGAGGACGAACAGTTATGCTACCAAATATGAATTTAGCTAGTGTTCCATCTACATAAAAATGCAATACTACTCGCTGTATTATGCTTTTATTATTTACTTGATACTCTGTATTGTTCATATAGTATAACGTTGTCATTTCTACTACCATTTTCATTAAACCTTATTTGACCCTATTTATTAAGAGTAAATTTATTTGAATTATAATCTTACAGTTATTCCGAGAAAGTCAACTTCACTGAAACTTTGTTTAAAAATACAGCCTAGTTTTGTGTTGGTGTAGTTAAATTGTTCCAATGGTACTAGATCTCCTGGTACATTCTCACACCCACTGTCATTACCAGATGATATTTTCTTTGATGCTATATCTAATCCAATAGCTATTGCCCACATTCCATCAAAAACAACTCCAGACAATCCAAGCTCTGTTATATTTTTATATTGAGACTTGTTAAGTAAACTGGCATACATGTCATTATAAGTACTTGAGGTCTGATTTATAATCAGCTATAAATAAGATTATATACATAGCTTTACTTACTAGACCAGAAAATGTAATTTGTGACTCATTCCGAAGTGTCAAATATCCATCAGGAACCCAGCCTATGGTTCCTGTTATAACTTCCATCATAATAGCATCAGTACAGGAAGAATTAGTAGAGGCTGAAGGACTACTTGACATCCACCAGTTATCATTGTACCACATTGGAATAATCCACAAGTAGTCAGGACCAGTCATACCTCTATGATACGCCTTTAGAAATCACATTTTAAGAATAAATAATTATTAAGTATCATATACCTCACACAATATGTGATACGCAATATCTTGGTATGTATTGATATAAAATATCCTAAAACTCTGGAGTTCACTCTAATAGATTAAAACACTATCTAATAAAGCAATACCTAAAAAAGGACTAACTCTGCCAAAGAAAGGATGTACACTTTGCTCTGATATGACATTATATCTATCTAATTCCCATTTTTCATTATTAAATATATCATTAAGATCATTTGCCACCTGCACAATTAAGTATAATTATTACTATTATAAATCTAGATCTTACTGCTCTGAATAAACTCTCATCTTGTGTTATGATTGATAACTTTTTCCATCCAAACTCTCTCATTAATTGTCCCAATGAATCACCAACATAGCGAAATGAAACAAGAGTGCGAAAGAAATTTCTAAATCTGGTTCGATCATTTAAAACAAATGCACCAGCTATTGCTGCTAGCTATAATAATGAGACAAACAATTTCACAACTATAGTAATACCAAACTTGGATAAACAGTTTACAAACACTTCATTTCTATAATAACTTTAAGACAATCATAGTCTAGCAAAATTATTATAGATCTAATGCACGAACTTGTGGTATGTTCCAGTAATGACTGATTTCTGCCACTGGTATGGTAGCTGTAGAACACCCACAACCCAATAGTGATACATATGTGATATCACTATTAATTAATTCAAAGAACCGATCAAGTGATACAGTGCGATTGCACTAGAGTAGAATACAATCAAAGTAATAAATTCTGCCTTATCAATATTTTACCTCTGAGTCTAATACATCTGTATAGTTCAGTGTATAATTTTGAAGAACATCATCCCTCTCATTTATAAGTCTTAATGCCAGATCAACAACTGGTATGCCTCCATCCCCTATAAATGAGCTACCAGTGAGAGTAGTAATATATCCAAAGTGTAGGGGTATTTTCTGAGCATCCACTGAAGTTCCAAGGTAAATCCAGAAGCAACTCAAAAGAAAAAAGCACTTCATCACACACTCTATGCCAGCATAGTATCTATCACGCCAGCATTACAGGTTTTGTTGCGTCATGGTTGCGTATGTAATTAATATTTTGCGCATCCTGTATAGTCTAGACATACCGGTAGATACTACAAACGTAGTATCTATGGTCTAGAGCAGCAATTATCTGTATGCTGCTGCCAATTTTGAGTGAATACATGTATAATATACATGCAGAAATGTTGTCTTTTTTCTCATGTTTTGACTGTGTGTGTGGTAATGATTGATGAATTAATATTAAGTTCTAAATTCTAAATAATTTGTTTTATAGATTTATAATTAAAATTAGTTCCTATAGATCTACTTCTTTGTCTCCTGATCATAATAAGCAGTCTTATTTAAGATTTTTTAAGATCTTTCATCTGCATATAAAGCATTAATTAAAATTTGGATTTTATAATCAATAACCTTAATTGAGATTTCCTGTTCCAATTCCTTTACTCTCTGTCGTAAATTAGCTGTAATTTCTTCAGGTGAATCTTTATTATCAATGCTGTTAGTTGTCATCATGGTGTTTACATGAGTGTTAGAAGTGTTGGCTTGTGTAAATATTTTTGCTCCTTGTGGATCAAGATACAAATGAATCATCTACAGAATATATAGGGAAGAATGATCAGCTATTTAAGTGCCACTGCACTTGCCTTAGGGATGAAGATGAGCCCAAGAAACAGTGATGCTTCAATGAGTAATCCTAATCCAAACAATGCAGAATAGGTATTATGACGAGTTGCCAGAGTAAACTCAGTCACAGTCAGTAGTAATAATACAATACTGTTTATGTATATGATTGCAGCAGTCTCCTTTGATTCATTGAGGATTCTGACTTTGACACCACGTGTGTGGAATGCCATGAAAATGGCTAATACTTGAAGTATACCTTTATAACCAAACGAAAGTCCCTCCCAGATAAGAGTTTCAGTTCTCGTATTGCAAACCACCACAAAGTTGTTTTGTAGTTTACCATCATCCTGAATTAATGTAATACATGTAATAATTTTTATCTACTTCCTCACATTTATAATTTGGGGATTTTCACCATCTACTACTTCAAAACTGGTCAGTCTTGATTGTGGAACTATAGTACCAATGAGAATGATAAAAACATCAATAGCAATAATGAAAGATACAATTAGGAAGAGAAACCAATCCTTAACACCCTATTGAAGGATTATAATTAATTTTATTGCAATTTGATCTTCAGGCTACATACTTTCTTTGTTGGCTTTGGATTGTTAAAGATGTGGTAAACCCTCCATGTTTTTGATAATATAACACCAAAGCAGAGACAATATCCCAAGGAAAATAGCCACACACGTACCTGTAAATATTATGATACTCACACACTTTATTTGATAATTATAATTTACATTACAGAATACTGCTTCTGTTGTCTTGTCTGTTGAAAGAAATGTATAAAAGAAGACACATATATATAGTAGCACTGATCCCAGTATTATGATGTGGTTCAAATTAGGACTGGTTAATTTTACTATTCTGTGATAAATGAACACTCTAAAAAATTGCACTACTAACACATCATGGCATACTTCTTATTTCTGAAGACAACATTGAAAATGAAACAAACAGCAGCAAATATTATGCCAAATCCAGCAAGTATATCATATATGACAATTAATGCAATACTGTTTTGGTCCAGTCCTCTTTCTGGAATTCCATCATAAGGGGGTATTCCATCTTAATTATTAAAAAAATTAAATTTGGATCATTGTAATACAAATTTACCTTTCCAAAGTGTACTGTTTGATTCTCCACTACTGAAAACAAATGAACTTCTTTGACCTTCAACATATACAGAACCAAAATGAACTTTAGTCAATCTTGAATCTATAAAATATTAAAATTAAAAAAGATTTATATGCTCTCATCTACTTGATAGTCTATATTGTTGATATTGTATAAATTCATCATTTCTAGAACCAAATTCATTGAACTTGACTTGACCCTACATAGAAAAATTTAAAAATTATACAATACTTATTAAAAACTTACAGTAACTCCAACAAAATCAATTTCGTTAAAACTCTTCTTAAAGATACAGCCTAGTTTTGTGTTGGCATAGTTAAATTGTTCCAATGGAACTAGATCTCCTGGTACATTCTCACACCCACTGTCATTACCAGATGATATCTTCTTAGATGCTATATCTAATCCAATAGCTATTGCCCAAACTCCATCAAAAACAACTCCAGAAAATCCAAACTTTGTTATATTCCTGTAACGAGATTCTTGAAGTAGAGCTGTATAATTTCCAAGGTAGGCATTTGGTGTCTAATTAGAAAAGTGCCAACTAATATTTTCTATTTTACCTTAATTCAATCTTACCAGACCAGAAAATGTTGTAATAGATTCATTCAGCGTCAAATATTTACGTGGAATCCAGCCTATGGTTCCTGTTATAACTTCCATCATAATAGCATCAGTACAGGAAGGATTAGTAGATGATGTAGGACTACTTGACATCCACCAATTATCATTGTACCACATTGGAATAATCCATAAATAGTCAGAACCAGTCATACCTCTATGATATGCCTTTTAAAACAGTATTTTAAAACATTGTAAGCATAAATAAATATACTTCACATAATAGCTGATAAGCCATATCTTGATATGCATTAATATGAAAGATTCTAAAGCTACCAGTTTCACTCTAAATATTTAAAGTAAAGTAATAGAGTAAAGTAACAAGTAACCAACTCTATCAAAGAAAGGAAGAGGACTTTGTCCTGATGTTACATCGTATCTATCTAATGTCCATCCTTCATTATTAAAAATATTGCTAATATTTTCAGTGACCTAAAGGCAAGTGAATTCATCTTTAAAAATAAGAGCTTACTAATGAGAATAGGCTCTCATCTTGTGTTATAATTGACATCTGCCTCCAACCAAATTCTCTCATTAACTGTCCCAATGATTCACCAACATCATGAAATGGAACAGAAGTTCGATAGAAATTCCTAAACTTAATTCGGTTGTCCAAAGAATTAGCTGCAGATACTACAGAAAGCTGCCAAAGTATGAGACACATTATGGTAAACTAAAGCGGTATTATGTACACTTATCATTGCATTAATACCATTAAATATAATTAGCTATTAAGGTATAATTGCACAAATAGAATACTGTATAGCTGTTTTTTTGAGGATAACAAATTTCTCAAATTTTACAAATTTTTTAAGATTTGCAAAATTAAATTCCTTAAAAGTCAATTCAATACGAGACAAGACAGCATAATAGTGGAAATTCACAAAAATTAATTGTGTGAACCTCCGGGTACAGGTCATTTGCAATAATTATTACACTCAAAAACATGCTATACAGAACAAAATATTTGCAGTGAATTATAGATACTACATAAGCAAATAGCCTTACCAATTTCATTTATTTTTTATCTATTTTATAGATATTATTTGTGTGTGTAATATTTATGTCTGAATATAAACATACAATTCATTTTGTATAGTACAAACTTGTGGTATATTCCAGTAATGACTGAGCTCTGCCACAGGTATAGTAGCTGGTGAACATCCACAACCCAATAATGATATATATGTCGTATTGCGATTAATCAGCTCGAAGAATTGATTGAGTGACATTGTACGATCACACTACAATAGTTAGAAATAATAATGATTGTATTGCACATTAATTTACTGCTGAATCCAACACATCTGTATAGTTAAGTGTATAATTTTGAAGAACATCATTTCTCTCATTTATAAGTCTTAATGCCATATCAACAACTGGTATGCCTCCATCCCCTATAAAGGAACCAGTGAGAGTAGTAATATATCCAAAGTTGAGTGGTATCCTCTGAGAGACTACAGTATTGAGGCACATTATATGCATCCAAAAGCTGCTCAAAAGAAGACAGAGCTTCATCGCTAAACACAACCCGACGTAAAGAGTTTTAAATCTAAACAGAATAAATCGACCAATCAAATCATAGATAGCTAGTCTAGTCCCCGCGCGCGTGATGATTTCTAGCGGTGATAAAATAGCAAAATCTGCCTGAATTATTACCTTTACTGTCCTTTAGATTTACTTAATTATTGTGTAGATATTAGAGTAAATCTATCATAATTATTTAAAATAATTGCTATAAAATGATTTTAAATACTATTAAGACGACCCAGTTGTTCATTAATAATTCTGGCACAACTAGGCATGGTGGCATAGACTGATGAATTTTACACTAAGCAACTTTTGCTAGCATATTAGAATCCCAACATTTATGCAAGCAATTAGTAGACTTAGACTATTTTCTTCCCTATAACTTAAACAGCAGTTATGATGTTTGAAGATGCTGGAGTCAGTTGTTTAAGTAAGCACACATAATTAGCTCAACTTGCATTACATAATCAACTTCTAACTCATTTCTTCAGGTCCTACTGGTTCATTACGTCTTTAGATGGCAGCTTGTTTATATTAATTTTGTTACATTTTAACAATAATTTTTTTCCAACAATATTTTGATTAAATAGAGTGTGTTCAACCTAAAATCTCTTCCATTTTCTAGTCTAACACTTTTAAGACAATTCTTTCAATTTCTGCTTCAATTCCTTTACTCTCTTTTGTAAATTTGCAATAGTTTCTTCAGATGAATTGTCAATTGTGCTATTATTAGCTATGGCATTAACATGGGAGCCAGATGTAGCTGCTGATTGAGCAAAAATTTTCTCTCCTTTAGGATCAAGATACAAATACACCATCTAAAAATAATTAACTTAATGTCAATTAAAATGTATTCAATGCACTTGCCTTAGGGATAAAGATAAGTCCAAGAAACAGTGAGGCTTCAATAATCAATCCTAATCCAAATAGTGCTGAATAGGTATTGTGACGGGTAGCAAGAATAAACTCAGTCACTATCAGTAATACAAGTATGATACTGTTTATGTAAATGAATGTAGCTGTCTCCTTTGATTCATTGAGGATTTTTACTTTGACACGGCGAGTATGAAATGCCATGAAAATGGCCAGTACCTGAAGTATACCTTTATAACCAAATGAAAGCCCTAGCCAAATAAGAGTTCCAACTCTGGTATTGCAAACCAAAATGAAATTGTTTTGTACTTTGCCCTCATCCTACATGTGGATAAATGCAGTCTGTTCAATTGTTCTAACAATTATTTTTATACTTCATACGTTTATTTCTTGAGAATTTCCACTTTCTGCTACCTCAAAACTGGTCAGTCTTGATTGTGGAACTGTAGACCCAACAAGAATGATAATGATATCAATAGAAATAATGAGTAATACAATGAATAAAAGTACCCAATCCTTCACTCCCTATTAACAGATCATAATTAGTACATTATTTTAACTATACTATACTTTCTTCTTTGGTTTTGGATTGTGAAAGATATAATATATTCTCCATGTTTTTGATAATATCACACCAAAGCAGAGATCATAACCCAAAGAAAACAACCACACACGTATCTACAATAATTGTATTTGCGTGAAAATTTTTCAGTACTGCATGTCATTGGATGATGTCACTTACATTACAGAATGTTGATTGTATTGTTTTATTTGTTGACGAAAAAGAATAAAAGAAGACACATATGTACAGTAGCACTGAGCCCAATATTATGATGTGATTCAAATTAGGACTGGTTAATTTTACTATTCTATAATGAGTGACACGCAATGATGAGAAAGCTTCATACAAACATACATGTACCTCTTTTTCCGGAATATGACATTGAAAGTGAAGCAAACAATAGCAAAAATTATACCAATTCCAGCAACAACATCATATATAACAACTAGTGCAATACTATTAGTTGTGATTCCAGTTACTGGAAATCCATCATAAGGAGGCACTCCATCTTCATTAAAATTAATGATAAAAACATGCACTTGCTTTAATACATACCGCTCCAAAGAGTACTACTTGATTCTCCTGTTTCAAATGCAAAAAAGCTTCTTTCTGTCTCAAAACTTACATAGCCAAAAGAATATCTAGCTGGCGCACCATCTTATGACAATTGATTTAACTTAACAAATGGCATAATAATTAGCTTACTTAACACTCTGTACTGTTGATATAATATAACATTATCACTTCTAGCTCCATTTTCATTAAATTTTACTTGACCCTATTTGTTCCTTAAAATAATTTCATAGCTTTATACAATTATATTTACTGTTATTCCAAGAAAGTCAACTTCACTGAAACTTTGTTTAAAAATACAGCCTAGTTTTGTGTTGGTGTAGTTAAATTGTTCCAATGGTACTAGATCTCCTGGTACATTCTCACACCCACTGTCATTACCAGATAATATCTTCTTTGATGCTATGTCTAATCCAATAGCTATTGCCCACATTCCATCAAAAACAACTCCGGAAAACCCTAACTGTGTTATATTTTCATAAGCAGGCTCTTGAAGTATAGCAGTATAATTATCAAGGTACATACGTGAAGTCTAAAAGTAATCAAGTAAGTACATTGATTATACCAGTTAAAAGATACATGTACTTACCAGGCCAGATAAAGTAACTATTGATTCGTCTTGAAGTGTTGAATATCCATAAGGAACCCAGCCTATTATTCCACTTACAACCTCAAGCATAGCTTCATCAGTACAGGAGGGATAATTAGCGGACGAGTAACTACTTGACCTCCACCAGTTATCATTATACCACATTGGAACCATCCACACATAATCTGGACCAGTCATTCCCCTTTGATATGCCTTTAAATGTGACACTGTGAATTTGAGTATACATGCATGGATAATAAATAATACCTCACACAATACTTGGTAACCAATATCCTGATATGCATTAATGTGAATAATTTTATAGTATCCTGCTTCATTCTATACCATTTAGAGTTCAAATACAGTTAATTTAGAACATGCATGTAGCTAACCCGGTCAAAATAAGGAGAAGGACTTTCTCCTGAAGTAACATAGTATCTGTCTAATATCAATCCTTGTTCACTCAAGTAACGGTAAAGATTATTTGTCACCTGAACATCAGTGAAACAAATCATAAAAATGAACTACATAATCTTACTCCTGTGAATAGACTTTCATCTTGTGTTATGATTGACATTTGTTTCCATCCGAAATGCTTTATTAGCACTCCAACTGATGCACCAACATAACGATATGAGACTAGTGTTCGGAAAAAATTTCTAAATCTGCTTCGGTCATTCAAAACACTAGCAGCAGCTATTGCAGCTAACTAAAAATAATATATAAAAAGTACATGTATTGTGGCATTGAATATCCTAGGATTTAAAAACTAGAAATTACTTGTGGTATGTTCCAGTAATGACTAATTTCAGCCACTGGTATAGTAGCTGGGGAGCATCCACATCCCAATAATGATACATACGTAGTATTACGATTAATCAGCTCAAAAAATCGATCAAGTGATGTCGTTTGGTCACACTACAATGACACATAAAAGGTGGATGATGACAATAATTATTGTACCACTGAATCCAATACATCAGTATAGCTTAGTGTATAGTTTTGTAGAATATCATCTCTATCGTTTATGATTCTCAGTGCCAAATCAACTGCTGGTATGCCTCCAGAACCTATAAACGGGCCAGTGATGGTAGTTATGTATCCCATGCGAAGTGGAATCCTTTGAGCATCCACAGCACTTAGACACAATAGCCACAAGGTACTCCATATCCACACAAGAAAACACCTCATCTTTTGAAATGGGATGTTTATTTTAAAGTAAAAAACCATAGATACACGGCGCCAGGTTATTAAAATTTAATTTAATTGTTTATGCTGGCTACGCGACACTAATGCAGGTGCGTATTGACATAGATATTATAGACTACGTAACCGGGATTGGAAACAGATCACGTGATCCCATTCAAATCAATGTAACTATTCAGGTACAGTCTCTGTGACATCGACAGTGAGAGGCGGACGAAAATGCCTGACATGGCTGGAAAGAATGGTCTCTAGTGAAGTCCCGCAAGCTATTTCACCTGTACTTGGGCTCTTATAATATACGCACATGTTTATATTTTTCTTTGATACAAAAATAAAATGTGTTAGCTGTGTAAAAACAGGTGTTTAAAGCAAGTGCGCTCCCCGTGACAAGAGATAATGTCTTATTCTCCCTCCTGCAAACAAGCTTTAGCTACCCCAGTTTCATTTTATGATTAAAACTATGCACAAGGCCATGCTACATGAGAATAGACTGGTTAGTTCTGCCTGCCATATTACTGAGAGCAGAAATCCACCAAAATAACGCCAAAAAGTGGCCGATCTGTTGTACCTCTCCCGAGCGAACTAAGCATAGAGACACGAAGAGAAAGGTACCATCGTGATCTCTGGTATTTTCTTTATGCGATTAAGCTACTTAGAACCAGCTACATCACAGTATATTATTAATACGGCTCATCAAACATAACAATTCTTCATAATTTTCACCATTTTGATGCAAATTCATGCAATTTCATGCATTAATAATCACACAGTCTGTACACGTGACGTCATCAGTTTCCAATCCCGGTTACGTAGTCTATAATATCTATGGTATTGAGAACGGTACGATGATTATTTTTTTTTGAATAAAAATAATTTTGTGTAAATTTGATAATCTTATCTATGATAACATTAATTTTATTCTACTTCTCCATCCCATTTTCTAGTGCTTTAAGATAATTCTTTCAATTTCTGCTTCAATTCCTTTACTCTCTTTTGTAAATTTGTAATAGTTTCTTCAGATGAATTGTCAATTGTGTTATCATTTGCTATTGCATTAACATGGGAGCCAGATTTAGCTCCTGATTGAGCAAAAATCTTCTCTCCTTTAGGATCAAGATACAAATACACCATCTAAAAAATAATTAACTTATTGTCAATTAAAATGTATTTAATGCACTTGCTTTAGGGATAAAGATGAGTCCAAGAAACAGTGATGCTTCGATAAGCAATCCTAATCCAAACAATGCTGCATAGGTATTGTGATAAATGGAAAGAGTGAACTCGGTCACTATCAGTAATACAAGTATAATACTGTTTATGTAAATGAATGCAGCTGTCTCCTTAGATTCATTGAGGATTTTTATTTTGACATGGCGAGTATGAAATGCCATGAAAATAGCCAGTACTTGAAGAATGCCTTTATAACCAAATGAAATCCCTAGCCAAATAAGAGTTCCAACTCTGGTATTGCAAACCAAAATGAAATTGTTCTGAAATTTCTCATCTTCCTAAATAAATGTAATGTGTTCAAATGTTGCAGCAATTGATCTACTTTTTACATTTATTTCTTGAGGATTTCCACTATCCACTACCTCAAAACTGGTCAGTCTTGATTGCGGAACTGTAGATCCAACAAGAATAATAATGATGTCAATAGCAATAATGAGTAATATTATGAATAAAAGTACCCAATCCTTCACTCCCTATTAACAGATCATAATTAGTAGATACATTATAGTACTACTATACTATACTTTCTTCTTTGGTTTTGGATTGTTAAAGATATAGTATACTCTCCATGTTTTTGATAATATCACACCAAAGCAGAGATTATAACCCAAAGAAAACAGCCACACACGTATCTAAAATTAGTATTATTACATAAAAATTTGTCATTACCACATGTCACCAATATTGGATGATGTCGCTTACATTACAGAATGTTGATTGTATTGTTTTATTCATTGAAGAAATAGAATAAAAGATGACACTTATGTACAGTAACACTGAGCCCAATATTATGATGTGATTCAAATTAGGACTGGTTAATTTTACTATTCTATAATGAGCGACACACAATGATGAAAAAGTTTCATACAACACTATCTACCTCTTTTTCCTGAAGATGATATTGAAAATGAAGCAAACAATAGCAAAAATTATACCAATTCCAGCAACTATATCATATATAACAACTAGTGCAATACTATTAGTTGTAATTCCAATTACTGGAAATCCATCATAAGGAAGCACTCCATCTTCATTAAAATGATGAAATAATTATGCAACATACTGTATACATACCACTCCATAAAGTACCCATAGACTCTCCAGTTGCAAATTCAAAAAAGCCTTCTTTCCATGGTGTCTCAAAAGTTACATAGCCAATGAAATATCTACCTACTTCACCATCTAAAGGCAACAGAATTTGTAAATGGCATTTATCCATAGCTTACTTATCACTCTGTATTGTTGATATAATATAACATTGTCATTTCTACTGCCATATCTATTGAACTTTATTTGACCCTATAGCAATAAGTTTATACCGTATACGCTATATATTTCAAGGGAATTAAATTTCATGATTTTCTCTTTTTGGAAAAATTGGGAAAATTAAAATCTACAAAATAGTGTGCTGTTTGTACAGCAAGTGTGGTAATTACAATACAATCATGAAATTTTTATTTGTGAATACAAAAAAGCAGCCAAATTGTAAAATTTTACACCCGAGAAACATATGGCATATGCGATACAATTTATTGTTGAAGTATAATCTTACAGTTACTCCAAGGAAGTTAACTTCACTAAAGCTTTGTCTCAGAATACAGCCTAGTTTCATGTTAGTATAGTTAAACTGTTCCAATGGTACTATATCTCCTGGTACATTTTCACATCCACTTTCATTACGTGATAATATCTTTTTTGATGCTATGTCTAGTGCAATAGCTATAGTCCACACTCCATCAAATGCAACTCCTGAAATTGCTAGTGCTGTCAGGTTTTCATACATAGGCTCATTTGTAAGTAGATCAGTGTAGTTTGAAAGATACTCACCCGAAGTCTAAAAAATAGTACAGGAATTGAAATTAATATTATGCATAATTTACCTACTTACCAGACCA
>NW_003546442.1:132583-139340 GCF_000090795.2 Amphimedon queenslandica | reverse complement strand
ACATTCCTCTATAATATGCCTGCAGGTACAGGTACAAATAGACTAATTATCTGAATCAATCATACCTCACACAACACTGGATAAGCAATATCAGGATATGAATTAATGTGAATAATTCTGAATCTCTGGGTCTCACTCTAAAAAGTTAAATGAGTGATAATAATAACTACAAAATGACATTATTAACTCTGTCAAAGAAAGGAAGAGGATTATGTCCTGATGGGACATCATATCTGTCCAATATCCACCCTTCATCCTTAAAAATAATACTGGCTAGCTCATCAGTCACCTGTAAACCACAAAATACTTAATCTTTTGTATTATTAACCTTACTCTACTGAACAAGGGCTCATCTTGTGTAATGACTGACATTTGCCTCCATCCAAACTCTCTCATTAGTTGTCCCAATGATTGACTAACATAACGAAATGAGACAAGAGTGCGAAAGAAGTACTTAAATCTGGTTTTATCATTTAAAACATTAGCACCTGCTGCATAAGCTAACTGAAAATAAAAATCACTATAAATACAATGCTAACATAATTATTATATGTTAATGCTACATGCAAGAAGTAAAAATATTAGCTACATGCATGTTCATCCATATAATCGACAATTATGCAAGCTATTTACAAAGTGATTATATGGGCATTGCAATTTAGTAAGTTTTGCATTATGATTAGTAAATCATTGTAAGCAATTACAATTTGTACATAGATCTATGACATAACTATTATGTGTATTTATAGACCGTATAGGATGCTGACTTCCAGACAAGTGATTATAGATACCATATATGAGACACTATTTGTAATCTTTGTATCCTATATGCTTTATTCAATGAAAAATTTCAAAATTCTTCTTCTGGACAGCAAAGCCAGGCAAAATCAATGGATAGGAAGCCAAAAGCAGCCTTTGTGAACAATTCGCTTCAAGTGCAATGAGCCAATGAAGCCTTTTCTCACAAGACATTCTGAACTTTATTCTTCACCAACTGGCATTTATTGCCACTCAGGCAAACTCTGGAAGCCACAAAGGCCTCTTGTTCTATGTTTCCCCATGTATCTTTCCATCCAAATTATGAGTGTGGGTAGATACATGTACCATAAATAATGCAATAAATACTTGCAGAAGTTAGCACCCTATAGGGTCTACTGATATCATTTTGCCAACAGCAAAATTAGCGCCCATAATTCTAAGGTACATAAACCTGTGGTATGTTCCAGTAGTGACTGATTTCGGCTACTGATATTGTAGATGTAGAACAGCCACAACCCAGGAGTGAGATGTATGTGATATCACGATTCATTAACTCAATGAGCACGTCAAGACCTTTCGTATGGTTGCACTAAAATAATTAGAAAAATAAAAATTATACTATTTGAGATTACCCCTGAGTCTAACACATCTGTATATGTTAATGTATAGTTCTGTAGAATATCATCTCTCTCATTTATGAGTTCTAATGCCATATCAACAGCCGGTCTACCTCCACTAGCCTGAAATGAGCCAGTGATTGTAGTTATGTATCCCATGTAGAGTGTTGTCCTTTGAGCATCAGCAGTATTAAAAAACAGCCAAAAGATGCTCCACAAAAGAAAACACTTCATCTTTGTATTGGAAACAGAGAGAGAACTATAGAAACCTACATGTAGATACGTAGATACGCGACATTTGAAATTAAATTTAATTAATTATTCATGACCCCTATAGTCTAGTAATTATTAATAATTAACGTTATAAAGTAACACGTGGTGCTCGATGTCATCTGCCCTGACGTTTTCTCTGTGTCTTCTGCTATTTCCATACCTTTCCTTTAGTCAGGATGTTATTACTTGCAATGGAGTCGTGAAAAGTCAATACTCGGCTAATTATCCACTCGATTATTCAAGAATTAATGTCAGTTATGCTAGTGGCCCTGTCACATGTAGTCACGTGATATCTTGTAACTCCTCCCCTTTAGATTCAGCTACTAACCAGTTCAGGTGCTATCAAAGAAACAAGCGATTGTTCACCTACAAACGGTTACTTTCTAATACCCGTCTATGACAAAGTAATGAATCCATTTTATTTTTTAAACGTGGTTATTTTATGTACATGTAATTAGGGAGAGTATGTGATAAGGATTGTCCCTCCCACTGGGTGGATATTTAGTGAGTTATGTCAATTTATTTGTTTTATGTATTTTTGGGTATTTTAGATCCAAGTGAAGTTAAGTTAAACGTAGATGGATCTACTGATGAGTGTAGCAGAGGGGAAGACATTGTGTTTAGTTTTACTGGTTTCTCTGTCACTGGCCAGGTAAGAGAGAGAGAAATTTAAGCTTTTTCAAAGTCTAATTGATAATGAGCCACTTGTTTGAGAAATGGATGATGTGTCACATTTACTACATGCGCTATACAAAAATGTGACTATGAAGACTAAAAGTACCTTTTTGCCAATGGATTACACTTTTTTATTAGGTAATTATAATTGGAAAGGAGAAGGAAGGTCCTTCAGGTGTGACTGTCTCTCTCTTGTCTAAGCCGGATACTCCTATAGCTACAAACTTGTCCATAGATGGAGGAAAGTAATTATTGACTAGTTAGGCGTGTTATATACATGTAGCTATTTGTTCTTGTTTCTTTGTGTGTGTGTGTGTGTGTGTGTGTGTGTGTGTGTGTGTGTGTGTGTGTGTGTGTGTGTGTGTGTGTGTGTGTGTGACTCTCTGCATGTTTGTGCTTATACTACTGCTTAGTTGTGTTTCGTACCTAGGTTTTTATTAGAGGGTGTTCCTCCTGGTCATTATGTACTTAAAGGTAGTCATCCTTTCTGGAATATCAACAAAGTATGTGTCATTTTCATTTTAAAGTATTGGTAGTACTGTACCTCTGTTCTTTCTCTTTCTCTCTCATTTTTTCTCATTGTTATTAGAATGAAGTTCGTTTAGAAATATCTTCTGATTCTGTAGTTGTTCCAGTTGGCTCTATTATAGTGGAAGGATTTGATGTCAAGGTACATAATAATATTACTAATAGTACTCTTACAGTGTGGTTGTTATTTATTAGCATTATCTACATACATATAGCAAACATGGGGTAATATGTAATAGTAATAGTAATAGTAATGATTACAAATATTGGTGTAATAGTAATATAATAGTAATTGAAAAAAACAAAATCCATTGTAATAGTAATAGTAATATGAAATAGACTCTCAGTAATAGTAATTGTAATAGAAATTACAATATAATATGTGTTGATTACATGCATGCTGCACTTGACAGTTAAGCATCAATTTGTCAGTGCCACTGTCAGGAGGAATTTTGTGACACACCCGATTCTATTCAAGTTGTTTAGTCATGTGTAGAGAGCACGATTTTATATCAAAGCTTGTATTTATGTACATGTACCTTCACGTAAAAGTAATAGTAATATAACCAAAATACAACAATAAAGTAATAGGAATTAAATGTTAAGTAATAGTAATACTAATTACTTTAGTTTAGTCAAGTAATGTAATAGCAATAGTAATATTCTGGTAATAGTAATTGTAATAGATTTCATTTTAATGTAATTGACCCCATGTCTGACATATAGTAGCATCACTGACCATAAAAATCATTTGTAATGTAATGTGAGTGTTTAAAAAGCATGTAGGAGCGTTTTATGTTACTGAGGATCTTCAAATTATTGTGGTGTGGAGTGTGGATGGTAGAACTATGTTGTGCATCTCCAGTCTAAGGATTGCCTGGAGTAGTAGCAAGCTTTCTGATGTTTGGCTGTTTAATATACGTGCATGTGCATTTACCTTTGTGTGTGTGAATTTTGTAACTGAGACGAATTAATCTAAGAACAAACTTTCAGCGATATACTTGTGTGTACATGTACAATGTACATGTATATCAGATTTTCCACAGGATGTTGGCAACTTGGCATAGTACTCATGTAGCTTCTTGTTGGTGGATTACAAATTAAGTTGCACAAAAATTAGGCCAAAGACCCGGTACTATAGTACTGGGAATTTTGACAGTCACAAGGAGAGAATTCTCCATTTTATAATTTTTCCTGATGCATATATGCATGTCTTTATGTGTTCATTGTGTTATATGTATCAACTTTGAACATGTCCCGGTCAAATTTGGTTCTTTATGAACTTTTAAAGTTGCCAAAAATTAGGCTGAAAAATTCCCTGCAGACCTCAATCAAATATCATCAAAAATGGCTATGAGAGAATTCTCCATTTTTTCTGTTACATGTACATACGTGTTTGCATAGTGTGTGAGAAATTTGAACTGATTTCGAGCAAAATTCGATTTTTAATGAATTTTAAAATTTACTCCCAATGCCATATGCTCTCTATTGCAGTGCTGTCAGCTGCTGTTTAGCTCACTTAATTAGCATGCTTTATGGGAAACCCTGATGTGTAGTATAAAGCCATGCCTTGTACTCACACATAGTGTGAGGTTTGGTACATTTAACACTATCTCTCTTCCTTGTTAGTCAATCAGCATATGTTACATTGTAATTGGTTTGTATTCCCTTTTGGTCTCAATACCATAACTTAAAAGCTTTTCAACTAGGGGTGGGCGATATATCGAAGTGATCGATATTTTATCGATATATCCGGATATCAATGCATATCGATAGTAAACTTTTGAAAATTATGTGTTCGATATGATAACCACACCCACTTATTACAGTTAATAAACCATTTATATTAAAGTTAACAAACTATTTTATCATAACCACACCCACTAACAATTATTATTATTCAAGTTAACAAACTGTTTTTATTAAAATGAATTATTCATTACTACAATACTACTAGCTAGACAATCATTGTGGTCTATACTACAGCTGCAGTCAATTGTGAAGTCTTAGTCTTATACTAACAGTTAGATAAGATTAAAATTAATTTAGCTACTCTTGCTACTCATAAACAAGCTATGGATTTATCATTTTCCAGTCAAGAACTCAGTTCAGAGCCTAGCAATTCATCTGATGAGACACTAGAGCTAGCAGCTGGTGCATCAAGTACCCCTCGAAGTACCCTGTCATTGAACTTGACATCAAATTCGAGTTCGAGGTCAGGTAAAAAGAGAAGTTTAGCATGGGTACACTACACAACAACAACATCAGACGATAAGACTGCCCAGTGTAACTTGTGTGGAGAGAAAGTAAAAACATCTGGAAATACTACAAATTTAATGATAGTAAGTATATACTACAAAAAATAAACATGTAATCATTATGTCTGTAGCATTTGAAAAAATACCACGAATCTGAACATGCAGCCATCATGCAGCAGCAGGAAAAAGTGACACAAAATCCGTCAAAAAAGCGCTGCACTGAATTAGCAAAGGGTCAGCTAACACTATCTGGATCAATAGAAAGGACAGCAGGATATCCTAGTATGGAATTAAATACATCTATAATTATATTGACTGTTATTTACCTAGAGAATTCATTTAAACGAGCTTTAATTGACAAGGCCCTTGTTAAAATGATCACCACTGATCTACAACCTGCAAGTTTTGTGGAAGACACTGGATTTAATGAGTTCCTCCGTGTCATTGATCCGAAGTACACTCCTCCAAGCCGGCGTACCATCATGCGAGATCATCTCTCACAGTTGTATAGCTCAAAGTGTGATGAGCTGAGGAAGGAGCTGGAAGGAGTACAACACTGCTCGATAACAACAGACTGCTGGACATCACGAGCAACAGAAGGGTATATTATTGTGACATGCCATTACATCAGGAATAATTGGGAGCTTCGATCAATGGTACTCAACACTACTCGTCTGACAACAAGTCATACCTCTGAAAACCTCGCCTTAGCACTGAAAGAGATTACTGATCGTTGGGGGATCACAGAGAAGGTACACTGTTGCATATCAGACAGTGCTAATAATATCAAGCGAGCTATACGACTGAACCAATGGAGCCATCTTTCCTGTCTGGCACACACGATAAACCTCATTGTTGCCACTTCCATCAGTCATGACCAGGAGCTTGTCACTCTAGTTGGAAGTGTGAAGAAGATTGTCAGTTTTTTTCACCACAGTTCAAAGGCAATGGATAGCCTTCATTTAAATCAGAAGCGTCTCAACCTACCCGAACACAAGTTGATCCAGCAGGTAGACACAAGGTGGAATTCCACCTATTATATGCTAGAACGATATCTTGAGCAATATGAAGCTATCAAGACCACCTTGTGTTTGCTAGACCGCAATGATCTAATGATTCCTAGAGAAAGGAATACTGCACTCCAGGAGGTAGTAAAAATTCTCACCCCATTTGAATCCGTGACGAGAGAAATATCAAGTGAGAACTACACATCTGGGTCAAAGATTATACCGATCTCAAGGTGTCTTCAACGTTTAGTATCCACTTCAGTGACATCACATTCTCTAGCAGAGAGCCTAGTTACAGAAATGAGGGCACGGTTTTTAGGGATGGAAGAAAATAACCTCCTTACTGTGTCGACTCTGCTGGACCCTAGATTTAAGAAGCTCGCTTTTTCTGATAAAGATGCAGCAGAGAGAGGTGTCAGGATTCTTCTATCTGAGGCTTCTATTGATGTTCCGGCAGGTAACAGTAGGGTCAATGAGCCATCAGTCTCAATCCAGTCTGCAGAGCCACAACCTAATGACCTCTGGAAGGTATTTGATGAAGAGGTTGCTCAGGTAGCTACTCAGAGAACGGCAGTACATCAGCATACACTGAAGTTCAACAGTTCATGAGATCCCCTGTCATTTCTAGATCCGAGTGTCC
>NW_003546442.1:84610-132358 GCF_000090795.2 Amphimedon queenslandica | reverse complement strand
CTATAGCTATGTAGCTATCTTTCTCTATAGCTACTCTTTCTATAGTTCCCCACCCCCTAGTCATTATCTTATTAAAACTTATAACTGTTAATTTGAATTAATTAATGGGCGTGTCTATATCATATCGAATTTATATCGATATCAACTAAAAATGACCGATATATCGATATTATCGTATCAAAACAAAATTTTTCAATATCGCCCACCCCTATTTTCAACAGGATAATTAATTATTTTGATTAGTAGCTGCAGGTCAAAATTTGACTTGATTAAATTTTGATCACATTTTTATGTGTTTGCAGCTCTGGTGTATGTCTAGTTGTCTACAGTATGAGGATTAAAAATTGAATCCAACCATTGATGGAAAAAGACATGAATTAATACTGGGCAAAAATCTTTGTTTTTTGACTATGTGTTGTATTTATAGGGTAATATTGAGAGTAATGGTGAACCTGTTCGTGGTGTGAGGTTTCTTCTTTATTCTGAAACACTCTCTGGCAAAGTTTGTGAAAATGATAGAGAGAGGGGGGAGGGGGAGTCTGAGCAGACTTACAAATTTTATATTATTTATATCTAGTCCCTCTGTGGTGAATCGGTAACAGAGTCTGGTGATTGTGTTGCAGTGTCTGATGCTAGTGGAGTATTCACTTATCACTCACTACCACCTGGAAAGTATAAACTTGTCAGTGACTCAAATAGAACCACATAACAAAAACCTTCAATGGGTCTCTCTCTCTCTCTCATTTTAGGAGTCTCATTATGAAAGTGCTAATAGTACATTTCTGGTATATCCTGAAAGTCTGTCCTTTACTGTTAAGAATGATTCTCTTCTTGTCATGGTAACTCTAGTGTCTCCCTTTGTGAGGATTTTTTGTTCCTTTGCAGCCAAAATTTGAAGTTCAAGGATTTACGATATTTGGAAGAGTGCTGAGTCATCATAAAGTAAATCTTGCCTTTTTATTACAGTCCATGATATTGCTATAGGGTAGTGGGCTGGAGGGAGTGAAGGTTGATTTTGGAGGGCAGCTACAGGCTATCACAGATAAAGATGGTCGCTATCAGTTACTTAATGTCAGTGCAGGATCATACACCATTAAGGTAAAAGGTGATGCTTTTTGTCATTTTGTTTCACTCTAATTAATTAGTACATGTGCAATTGTACAGTGTATATTAATTTACCATACAAGATGATTTATTGGCGGGAGTAATATTTGACAAATTTGCCTGTGGAAAGAAATTGGCAAATTTTATATTGGCGATTTTGTGCCATTGAGCATGCTCAGTTTGAAACAAAATGGTGGATTTTATATTGGCGATTTCTTCATAGAACCACCTATTGCCAATATTAATTCCCCGCCAATAAATCATCTTGAATGGTATATACGTGGCTGCATGCGTACCCATCAATGTTTTGGTTGTTGTTATTATTAGATTGAAGGGAATTCCCTCGAGTTTGATCCAGTGAATCTTGATGTGTCTCCCACTTCCCCTGAGCTTCCTGATATCGCCCCTTCACGTTACTCTGTTTGTGGTCATGTGACTATCACACGTCATCATCGCAGCCTAAAATTTTATGTAAGAAACTAAGAATGTTGTAGTGTGCTAAATTATAATTATTATTATTAATAATTGTAGACTGAGTCTAGGAATGTGGCACTGGTATCAGAACCTGAAGAGATCAGACAGGTTACATCTTTGGATTCCAAAGGAAACTTTTGTTTCATGCTGTCTCCTGGCAAATACTCCCTCAAGGTGATGGCAAATGTACATGTATAATTGTATATATAGTTGATGCTACCATACAAGTAGAATATTTTTAGAGTTGCACCGATACAGAAATTTACCAATATTCTATTGCCGATAAAGACCGATACCGATAACCGATCCGATTTTAATAACTAATATTAAAGTTTATTAAGTATTTATTAACAAATTTTAATCAATAACATAATTTGTATAGCCAAAGTTCTTTGTACCTAAAAGTAGTATTTCTGGCAAGAATTGCCCATAGCAAATCTACTGTCTTCACTAGTTTGTAATAGTCCCATATACATGATCGATTTTGGACATCTTTGACTCAGTAATAAGTTAGCTAAGCCTATGCAGGTGGACTCACCCAGCTTTTAGAAAACCACCACATGTTATTATAGTAACATTTCACGTGACTAATTACCTTAAGCCTACTATTCTTAGCGTCTACGAAATTTAGCTATATTAGCGAGAGAGCTTTAAATTGCTAAATTAAATAGACGCCAAAATAATTATTATTCATTATAATGGTTATTATTTATAGTTAATTTGGTTAAAAACGCTAAAATTAGTAACGCTAAACATGACTTTTGCTGATTTCGCTAAAATTAGTAGACACATAATAGTAGGCTTAAGGTATCCTACTGTGCATGTGCAATACCACCTGTTATAACATCAGAATTGGTAGCTTTTTTATAACCAATAACCAATATTCTCAAAATGGGCCGATATTTGATAAGCCAATCACAATGTCGGTGCAACTCTAAATATTTTACTGCCTTTATTATTTAATTTCTAAATTTTTATGTGTTTTAATTTTACAGTTTATGTGTGAGCTACTATAAATTAATATACATGTAATTAACAAAAAAACATTGCCTTTTAATTTTTTTATTTTAAAATTAAAGTCAACTTACAGTATTCCACTTTTACAGTATATTGCTCTTTGTAGGTAACTGTATCTGAAAATGAGGCGGAGAGGGGATTAAGTATTCTGCCTTTGGCTCTCCCTATTACTGTAGAAGCAGCTCCCATATCTGGTCTAGAGTTCAATCAGTACATTGTGTCTCTCTCTGGCTCTGTCTCGTGTTTAGTAATGTGCAGGAGAATGAATCTACTGATAGAGGAGCTACGTGTAGGAGAAGGAGGGAAAGAGGAGAAGGAATTGAGTGCTAAGGTACTGTAGTACATTTCCTATTCTTTATTATTCTCTATTATTGTGAATTAGTGATACTGTACATGTGTGTTATTTAGGTAACCATACACGGTAGTATTAGTTCTTTTACTGTTGAAGAATTATTACCTGGAAATTATAAAAGTAAGAAAAATTAATTATTTCTTTTTGTGATGCACCCACTCTCTATCTCTCACATTGCTCTCTGCCTCTCCCCATATCTCTAGTATCACTAGAGGATTCTTTACAATGGTGTTGGGAAAAGGAGGAAATTAGTCTATCCATTCCTCCCACTCCTCAGGACAATCCTCCTGTGGTTCACTTCAATCAGACAGGCTATCTTCTTACCATGGATATGTCACACGATGCTGATGTGGTATGTTAGCTTTTTATTGCAACTTAATGTACTCTACTACATTGTACATTGGGCTTTAATTAGAATATCATGGAAGGTAAAGAAGTGATAATGAGCATGTCAGTTAAAAAAGGATTCAATTACATTTGTATGGACAGAGAAGGTTTGTTTAGTTTTTGTTTCTTATTTGTTAATAATAATTATTGTGTATAATGTTAAGTATGAGTAGTTTTTTACTTCATTAACTTTGGCGTTTTATTCTTTGTAAAACTCAACTACATTTATCTCATTTATATGTGTATACTGTATGTCATTTAATTGAATGTTTTTACATTGTGTATTATGAGACCCATTATACAGTATACAGTAGCATACATGTAATAACATTTATTCATCTTATTCTGTAAAATACAAAAAAAAACAGAGCAAGTCAAGTATACACTATTATCCGGCTAGTTTCTTCATGTACATCATGTATGTGCATGCCTATTAAGTATTATCATGTACAGATGTCCTACATGATTGCTCTTATTATTAATCATTACTTTAATTAGGTCAGTTTGTGATTGTTCCTGTGTCCTGTCACACATTTGAGGCTGACATGTACATGTATATGACGTGAGTTACCTTTAGCGGGTGGAGTCAGTAGTAAGTTGTGATGGTAATCATAGGAGTGTTCCTTATCCAATGGAAATAAAGGCAGTGGGTCATAAAGTTGATGTAGTGATTCATTGTCAAACGGATGATCCCATTCTCTTGGACGTTACCCATAGGTACAATGTACATTTATTGTATATCATGTATTGAGGATTTGGGGTTTATACTATAGTGGGTTTACTTATTTTGAATTAATCTCCATTGAGTTTAATATAAGTATTCAATAAAATTAGTTCTACTAAAATTTATAACCTCTACATTTGTAAATGAGAAACAATTTTGTAGGTATACCTTACATGTACCTATATACTTTTCCTTATTTCATGTGAAATATTTTATTCCTGGCTTTATTTGATGCAGTCATGTTCTTATACATGTTAAAAATAACTAGGTGAATGTAAACATTGTGGGGGCGAGCATGAGCCATCAATTAACAACTGAAATAAATTATGATTGAACTAAATAAAATCAATCCAGCTCTCAGCCTGCATGCATATTCAGAACCCGGCCTCATGGCTAGGGTCTGAACAGAGCAAACACACCAGTTAACACAACCAAAATAACCAAATCAAAGTGACAAGAACGAGTCCTGCCACACTGAGAAAATGTACCAAGTTAAACTTCTAATCTAGCTTCCATCAATTACCATTTGAAATAAAATTGAACTAAATAAAATCAATCCAGCTCTTAGCCTGCATGCATATTCAGACCCCAGCGTCATGGCCAGCGTCTGAACAGAGCAAACACACCAGTCAACACAACCAAAATAACCCAGTAAAAGTGACAAGAACGAGTCCTGCCACACTGAGAAAATGTACCAAGTTAAACTTCTAATCTAGCTTCCATCAATTACCATTTGAAATAAGATTGAACTAAATAAAATCAGTCAACCCCAGAATTTCAGACCCCATCCTCATGGCCTTGCAGGGTCTGAACAGAGCAAACACACCATTTAATACAACTGACCCAGTAAAAGAGACAAGAATGAACTGTCCTGCCACTCTGAGAAATGCCAGCCAAGCTAAACTCAGTTCTCAGTAATCAAGCTGTTCTCCCAATTTTAATTCTTTCAATGAGAGGACTAATCTAAAGGAGTCTTGATCAAGCTGCTTTTAAGTTCTTCAGCCTTTCAGATGTTTTAGACAGCCCCTCTCTCTTATATAGCTGTTAGAAACTCAGTCTGAGTTTGTCACGTTAAAATTTCCGCCATCTTGTTCTTTTTTGACCACACTCTCTAAATTAATTTTGCCCACGTGGTCCAAATTAATCAATAGTAGTATACTAATTTAATTTTCGTATTTTTCCGTTCACAAACAAGACGTAACGCAAATAGACCTAGACAGATTAGTGTGGGTCTCGCTCATGCTTGCCCCAATTACACTTTGTGGATAAAGTGCATGTAGTATATGCCATGTGAATATCTGTCATTGCCAAAATTTTGAAATCAAAGCTTAAGGTCACTAAATGAACATACATGTATGTATTTGTGTACTTGTTCTCTCACTCTTGATCAAATTTATTTATTTTATTTAGTAATGGAACTACATCTGTTGTTTCAGCTGAAAAAAGAGTCAATGGAACGAATGATACAATATATTATTTCTCATTCTATGGAAGGTACATGTACATTTATTATATGCCCATGTATACTATGTCTCAACTGAGAATGGACCGGAAGTGGAAGCAGCTGCATTGGAATTTGAAAAATGTAGTTACGTCACTAATGACGTGTCATAATGATATTCATAGAGACATGGCTGATATTTCGGCTGTGTTGTTTCACTCTTAAAACAGTCTTGTTCTTCCTGATAAGCAGTACAATAGCTACTGGAGTCAACTAGTCTTCATAAAGGCCATCATTATCAGAAGATCTTGCTCTATTAGCACTTTAAAGGAAGAATTATCAGTTTGGGAGCTCGACCACATGTGCTTATGTAAACTATGACATCATAGAACGTCATTGCGGTTAGCTTTGGTATGCCATTGGGTTTATAGGGATAACCCGGTTCTCAGGGTTCCCAAGGGCTGAGAGACCCAAGACCTGAGATCCTGAAGCGGCATTGGGCGACTAAGAACCTGTGAAAGTCTCATTCTTATCCCACATTCCTATAAAAAGTTATTCCAGTTTTTCTTGGTCCAAACTCAGTTGGGACATAGTATATGTACGTATGAATCTAATTCTTATGTCTTTGGGCTCTCAATATGATGCATTTCTTTTCATGTGCCAGTGGAAGTGCTGTACAAACAAATGGGAGTATGCATCAGGAGAAAAATTTTTCTAATCTGATGCATTGACACTTACTCCCATTTGTTTTTATAGCACTTTCATTCTTGATGCTAGCGCACCTGTCACTTTGAGAACCCATCTTTATATGCTTATATGACTGTGTATGCTCATAGTACAATTCTCAGCTTAAGTTTAATTTCCACTATAATATATATACCTTAAGGTTACTTTTAAATGCGGGTACTATTAATTTCGAATTTTGCGTTTGGGTTAAAAATCGCAATTATTAATACGCGCAATTATTAATAATAACATCATGATGCCATATAACTATTAGTAATAATTACTTAATCGCAATTTTTAATACCAGCAAAATCTACCTTGTGCTAAAATCGCAAAATTTAGTACCCGCAATTAAAAGTCACTCTAAGGTACTTTGTTGGAGGTAAAATTAACAATATCAAAATTTAGTGGCACTTTTAAACCAATTGCATGTAAGTCCTGGCGTATGTGTGTGTACCACATTGAGTCTCCATTAGTGTTGAGTCTTTACTCCGCTAGTCACTTCATGTGTCATACTGTATGGCGCAAAATTTTTGAGGGCTCTAAATTTCGTAAAAAGCTATGTTATGGATTAAATTTTTTGCAAAATTATTTTGTCTACCATCTTGAACATAATAAATTGATTTTTACAGAATTAATTTTCACAAATCTTTAAAGATTTACCAAATTTGCTATATTTACAGCCCTTGAAAATTTTGCGCTATACAGTAAGTGTCCTTTACTTTGCCCTGTTGGCTGTTGCGATGTGCATGTACCATACAGTTCACACTATAGTTATTTTTTATTTATAATCATCAATTTTTATCAATTTATCCTAGGCCAAAGGAATGGGTTGTTCTATGTCCTACATCTCCCAATCTCCTATTTTATCCCAAGAAATACAACTATACCATTAAGAGCGGTTTGTATTACATATCTTTATGATATTTTATAAATATTATTGGTTTTAGACTGTCCGGAGTCTCTTCCTCCATTTGAGTGTAGTCACGGTTTCTTTGTGATTGGTCGGATTGATCCTCCTCTTTCTGGTGTTTCTATTACAGTAACAACTGGAGACAATGAGTATAATGTAACAACAGATGATGAGGGCCAGTATAAGGTTGGACCATTGTCAGAATCAACCAAATATACTGTGGTGAGTCATTATGCCCTCTACTGTGTGTGTATTATAAATGTATTGCTCCTTTTTTCTTAAAGTAAATAAAATTCTCCTTTTACTAATTTTTGAGTTGACTTGTAGTTTACATGGTTTTCAGCCATACCAGTGGTACATGTACATTTACTAGCATATAACATGTACATGTACATCAAGTTTCCCTCTAGATTTTTGCATAGTGCTCATGCAGCTTCTTATCAGTTCAAGTTGCTCAAAAAAGTGATCTCAACAAATGAGAAAATTTTCTATAGAATTTTTCTGATACTACAGTATGCATTAGGCTTAGCGATAGTATAGATTGCTGTACAGCTATTATCAAGATTATGATACTGTTGTTTTAACTATCAGGATATTTATCATGTGTGCATGGAGTATGCACATTTAAATAATAAATGACACTTAACAGCTGTAGTCATCTTCTAAGAGGCGAGAAGCTAAAGGCTATGATACACTATAGAAACTTCGTTTCACAAAACATCTTTTATACAGGAGTCAATTGAGCTTAAAACATGTTTCATGATGTCAATATTAAATGCATTTATAAGTACAATGACTATATTCTATTATCTTCATGTAAACAGTTTTGCTTTATAGTTGCTCAAAATTGAGCCAACGACTAGAAGCTATAGCCTTTGCCCTTTAGTCAAATTTTGTCAAAAATGGCTCCAAGAAAATTTTTATTTTTTTGTACATATACACATATGCATGCATGTGCATGTACATGTACATATCCTCATGTTCAGGAGTCCATAATGTGGGTAAAGAAGGAGTAGGAGTGTGAAGCGCCCCCGCTTTAATGAGATTTTCTTTCTGCTTACCAGAGCTAGCGGATATACTATTTTTAGACGAGGGTGTGGTCGCTTTTGACCACATGCACACCTTACGCAAAATGGATGAGTCTATTACTATGTCTACATAGCTTTTAAGCAGTTTCTCTAGAAGTTTCTGTTACTTCAGGCAATAAACCTCCAGGAGATCCCCTAAGCTAGCTACCAGAAATTGCTCTAGGATTGATACACCTATAAGACATGCTTTAAGAAGTATTGTGACCAAGAAAGCTAATGTGGTACCAGAACGCAGCTTAGGTATCATCATAGCAGTAGTGTTCTTCTTCAAATAGCCTTTTCACCATATAATCCACATCCTTCTTCACGAATCTAGCTGCTCTTGGCTTCTTTTTTTAGCGGCATGGCAAAATTAGCAAGCCTCCATCGAGGCCTCCATATGCATCAACATGCGTAAGGTGTGGTCAAAAAAGACCACACCCTCGTCTAAAAATAGTATATCCGCTAGCTCTGGTAAGCAGAAAGAAAATCTCATTAAAGCGGGGGCGCTTCACACTCCTACTCCTTCTTTACCCACATTATGGACTCCTGTCATGTTGTGTATCAACTTTGAGCTGATTCCGAGTAAGGTAGCCATGAATGTAGATCTATTTTATGAGTCCAACAATGCAATTAATGTTTGAAACTTTGAATAGTATTGCCATTTCAGTAGTATTGAAATTGCAAGTTTTTTGCAATTTCATTTTAAATTTGTACTCAATTATTTTTTAGGTTCCTTATTTAGAAGAGTATTCATTTGAACCATTTGATGATGACCTACACTCCTTTAAAGCAATAAAGAAATCAAAACTTACAATTAAAGTTAGAAAAACCACAATCATTCTAAAGTGATCCCCTCTCTCTCTACAGATCAGTGATCATTCCACTCAGAATCCTTTAGCAGGTGTATTGATATCAGTGAATGGTGAAGGCTTAAGAAACTCTACCACTACATCAGAAGAAGGCTTTGTAGCATACAGTGACATTGTAAGACAATGAATCTTTTTAGTTAATTAATACACATAAATTTATTAGCTCCCAGGTCAATACTATATAAAGCCTTTATTGAGGGAGTTTGAATTTCAGCCTCCATCAATGGTTAGTACATACAGTCATGACTTATTAGTTTTGTGTAATTGTGTTTATAACTCACAATTTGCATGTGAATGTACATCCATATCAATTATTTGCATCGTTTTCCATTGTGATTTTTACAGGTTGTTGATTTGAAACAAGGAGAAGATTTATCTGTTAATTTTAAAGCCATTAGAGTTGCCTTTAGGTTTGTACATGACATGTATAGTATGGTATGCACATGTAATTATTCATGTACTTCAGTTTTGTTAATAACTACTGTAAAAGATGATTATTAATATTGGGCAAATTTGTCTGTCAAAATAGGTGTAATTGGCAGTTTTTATATGATTTACAATTTAGTGCCTAATGTGTCATTATGCATGCTTTAATTCCTTGCCAATTAAGCATCTTGTATGGTATCAGATACATATGTACATGGAGCAGGGCACTTAGTATGGACAGTTCTGTGAATGCATTGATTGGCATTTTTGCGGGGGATTAGCAGCCATGACATGCTTAGAACAAAAAATGGCAGATTTTGACCAATCACCAAATTTTAACTCCAATTACTCCACCAATGTGTGCTATACAATATTGATTTTTAAGAGTTTAACTATAAATTGCAATAGTTATTTGCACCTTAATGTACATTTTGTATTTTAGTTATTACATACAAATCATTATTATTATGATATTTATTTCAGTTGTAGTGGTAAAGTCTTGTCTCTCAATGGGTCTCCATTAGAGTCAGTTAGTGTTGAGGTAAGATGTACATTGGCACACCCACAGACACTCGTCTCTTTTCTAGTTAGTTTCCCAAGTAGATAATGAAGGTCATTGCAAAAATTATCATGATGCTGTACTCACTGATAAGGAAGGACACTATAAATTTAGAGGCTTACAGGTAACAGAATAAGAATATTAAATAAATAGATTCATTAATATTCCATTAGCCTAAGTGTCAGTATCAGCTGTCGTTAGCAACTAATGATGAATCAATGATTGAGAAAGGGCTACCTGTCACTCGCCATTTTACAGTAAATTAGCTTTGTATAAATGTTCATGTACATGTATGTCTATTTTTCTGTTAGTTAAGTGAAAAGGATATTGAAGGAGAGAGCTTTATTGCAGTGCTAAAGAATGAACGAGTTTATGTAACTGGAAATGTCATTATTAATAATTTGGACCTATTAACATACATTACAGTGAGCATGATCATTGTGTGTCAATGTGCATGTATATACAATATTTCTTTTGTACAGGTTGGTCTGTACAGTGATAAATATTTAGAGTCTCAAGTGTTTTCAGTAGGAACTGATCCTATTGGTTTCTTTCGTATGCCACCTCTCCCTCATAATAATTCAGTATGTTTTAGCTATTTGACTATACCTCTCATTGTTATAACTTTTTTATAAATAGAAGCCATATTATGTTCAGTTGGATTCCAGTCTGCTATACTCTCAGTCTTACAAGGTATTTGTTTCTAATTCAAATGTCTCTCTAACAGCTGGGAGAGACACACATGTCACTTTTAATGTTACAGCCAAAGTAAGTATATAGGAATAGCATCTTATTATTTTACAGTATGTTTATCTCTTGTGTAGTCAGTCCCATTAGCTAATGGTAACAGTTACAGAGGATCTTTTGTTGGTATTTTTGTGGCACTGATAGTTATATTTGTATTGGCAAATATTGACAAGGTACTTAGGAGAGATGGGATTTATAGAATAAAATGTAACAGTACACTTCACCTAAACCTTTAAAGTGTACTACAGTACTAGACTAACTTCTCTGATCAAATTTTCTCTGATACCAAGTTCCTTAAAATAAGTTCTTAGAGTTGCTATTTGTACTAATCTATGGGCCAAGTTCATCTTTATTGATGTTGCTAATAGTAATAGGTTTATGTTATAACTCTTTTTTGCCTCACCCAGCTCTGCATAGGTGAAGATTAGGTTTTATATTTGTTTCCTTTCTTGTAGATATTAGTATACATAAGAGGAAGTGGAACTGGAGGAGGCTTTAGGGGAAAGAGACATTAATGAATTCTTTTAGCTCATATAATTTATATAGTGTCAAAAATTAAAATTTTGTTATTGATATAAATAATTATTATAAAGTCACACGAATTATAATTTATTTGACTTGGAAATTTTAATTACATTGGTATGATGATGTGAGGCGACAAAAATAATTAATCAAGTTAGGTAACGATGACTAATTTGTGGCCAAAATATAGTGACCAAGACCAATAGGAATAAAGTGATTGCAGTTAGCATGATGAGAATGATGATCTGTATGTCACTACTGCTTGCACCAGCACTTCCTCTAGAAACCTCTTGCACACATTCTCTTTTACAACATGGCAGTACTTGCTCTTCATTGTTACAGGATTGTAGTGATGTATATGAACAGCATACTTGAGGAACTGTACTGATAATTGTCTGTTAAAAGCAATGGAATGTAATACCGTATAGCGCTTTATTTTGGCAGCACTTTATTTTGGCGATTTTGCTGTAAAATTGTAATTGGCCGTTTTTTATTTGGCGATTTTTGTGTACACGTGCATTACTGAGCATGCACATTAATGATTGGCAGTTTTAATATTGGTGATTCTGCTTGCAAACCACCAATCTCCAAAATAAAACTCCGCCAAATTAAAGCATTATACGGTACATTGAAATTATTAGAATTTATACCTTTCCTGTTTCAGGTGGCAGGCATCTGGTCGATTGTTTTCCATTTTTGTAAATTAATTTTCGGTATGATTCTTTTTGTTCAGGAGTCCAGTCTAATAAGTTCATTGCTGTCTCCATTTTCTCTCGACTAGAATTGGCACTTAAAGAACCAAACAGATTCCTGTATTCAGATCTGTGTTTTTGCAGAAAGTATATCAAATAATACAATACTTTACACTTACGGAACATGTTGTTCTACAAAGATTTTAAACTGATCAAAGGTTGGTGTACTTTCACAGTCAGCTCTTTCTACACGAGGATAATAGAGTAATGCTGCTACACACATCTCATCTGTACTGCTTATACCTCCCTGTGATAACAGTAAACTTTGAGTAATATATGAAACATACTGTCTAACCATTGTAATTTTATTCCTGTTGCTTGTATTGTAGTAGCACTCCAGCATCAAGCTGTCACCCTATAATTTATTTAAACAATGAGAAAATTTGTTACAAGCATACCGGTAGTACAGTTATTTCTTTTTTTAAGTGGTTAAACTGCTGGAAATTAAAGTCATAATGATAGTTTTTATCAATTGGGCTAAGCTCTTCATATCTTGAGATACCTGGAGAACACTCCAACTGTCTAATATGATGAATGATAAGCTTTGATCCTGTTTCATGATTTAATGCAAAATAAAAGTTTATGTGTAACTATACCTGCTGTATGAGTGTGGAACATGTTGGCAAATACCTTGACACCATTAGGAGGTAGGAACTAAAGGAAGCAAAAAGCTATTGGAATTATACATGTACATGCTTTTATTTATACATTTCTTGTGCATTCTGAAGGACAAAGGCCAGTTACTGAGTAATCAACTGTATTGGGTGGAATAACCATTGTATTATCATTAATGTGACCAACAGTCATCACTCCAGCATTATATTCTCTTGGAGTGTCAATGTATGTGAACTCAATGCCTGAGCTATCAACAATACCTGAGAGAGGAGATAGAATATTTAAATAAATTAACTAATCTAACCTGAGATGTGATCCGGATTATTGTAGTGTAACTGAATGACTGCATAATGAGGACTTTTAGCTCCTCCAATGGGATAAGCAATGTTACTAGGAAAAGTAAAATCCTACATCAAAAAATAAAAAAATATATTGAAAATAAATTATTAATACTTACACTTCCTCCTACTCCCCATACAGCAAATGGGATTGCACAGTCAGCAACACGATCACTAACACCCCCATAGCACTCTCCTGATCCTTCAGCACCAAGATCTGATTCATAAAGACCATCACATAAATAAATGACGATATGATGGACAAATGGCTCATTCCCAGGAGTGATATGAGGAGAAAACTAAAATGAAAAAGTTCAAGCTGAAGCAAAACAAATCATTCATGTACTTTAATGATGTATTTCATATTGTAAGTGAGGGCAGGAGAAAGTTTCATAGCTTCACACCAGTAAGTAGTGGTTACACTTGGTACATCTACCTGCATAGTATCACATTGGTATGAGTGAAGCTATTAACTGTAAAGTGGTACCTGACTTGCAGATACAGTAAAGGATTGGGTATTGTCAGGTATTCTAGGAGGATTTGGTAATGCCCCAAGAAGATTGAAGCTTCTTGTGCCTTGATTGTTATGCTTTGATATTGTATAAGTTATGGAGCCATCTGCTTCTTTTGTGACTGTTGGTTTCTTATTGCTCCAACTGTATACTACATGAGCCGTTTCATACTTCATGCATGATGTGAATATGAAAGATTAATATGATATTCAGTGATTCTTACAAGTATGTCTAGATCACAATCATCGCAGGTGATAAAGTTGCGATAAAACTCCAGGACAGTATATCCATCCTCTACCTCAGCATTAGTTAGGAACCAGTTCTGTATTGGATCAATAGGTGGAGTGTATCTCCCATAAGCATACCTATCCTGTAAGAAAACATACGTATTAGTATTGCAGATGTTGATATGTTACATGGAAATATTTGCTTGAACCATCTACCCATCCAATAACTACATCAGACCCTGGCATTTGTCCATTTGATGAGAGTCCAAACCCAATCCATCCAGTAGTTTGTACTTTGACTGCAAATTTAATGACTTCACTTGTCTTACTGAAGTTCCAATAGAGCCAGTAGTTATCCTGATCCAGTGCTACATTAAATGGGTAAATAGAAGTAAGGTCTTTAATGCATGACACAATTAATGGCAAGAAAAAGAAAAGGCAGAACTCTTTTATCTGCATAATGGGGAGACCACTCAGAAACTAAAAACTAATTAGCTCCAATGTCGTCATGCATGCTCAATGAATCGAATAAAGTTAATACCGTAAACGTAAAAATTTTCGTGGTGTAAATTTTCGTATTTTTTGGAATTTTTTCATAAAAACTAATTTTCGTGCATTAAAAATTTCGTGGTAGGCGTTACCCAATCTTATTAATTTATTGACCACGTGGCGACATTGCGACACCTGCAGAGATGCCTACCTCATGTGTATCTTCACTATCTTTTCAGTTATCAGGGGTTACCATGTATATAAGGAGATCTGGGAAGCAGAGATGCTGAAGTGTGAAAGAGAGACGAGTAATATTCATGGTCAGTATGTGTGGCTGTCACATGGCCTATTAAATTAACCACCACACCCTTGCATTAAAATTTCGTGGATCTGTGCGGCCCACGAAAAAAACGAAAATTTATCCGCCACGAAAATTTTTACGTTTACGGTATCGTGACTTTAACGTGACAGTGACACTCACGTGATCCAAATTAATTACTATACCAAGAGAGAGGCTGATTCTAGAGGAGGGATCTGAGCAGATATGGCAACTTACCAGAAGCTTGACATGGTGATAGAGACGGTAGGGGATGACGATGCACAAACTACCAATGGTAAGACAGTGAGAGAAGGGAGTTGTGCGCCCTGCACGTCGTATGCCATAGAGCTCATGTTTACAACATGCCCTCTACTCCTCTTTATGATGAGACAGTAGTTGGTTATAAGCTCATTTGTCCCTTTGCCTACCCACACCACTGTGTATAGAGGAATAACCTCTGTATGTATGTATGTACATATATTATTATTATTATTATACTGTATAATTTTTTCCGTAGATCATAAGTTCACATGACATTTGTTAACATTTTGTATGGTTATTGTCTCTTTCATTCATTCAATAGTGTGAATCAGATCATTTATATCATTGTATTGTGTTACCCCATTCAATTTATATTATATTTTTCTCTCACTCACTCACTCTTCATAGCTAGAGGTACCTCTAAAGCTGCTTCAGTCACAAGGGAAGTCAGAAAGAGGGACTTCTCTTTTAAAGACTATTCTAAGTGAGTATAATATTTTATGTCACTTTTCTACTACCAATCTCATGTACATTTAGGAATCGTCAAATATCTCCTCAAGCTGCAAAGTTTGGAAACAGTTTAATAATTCCAGGAGTGTCAAAAGAAGAGAAGTCATTTGCTGTACGGCAGCAAGCAGGACTGGTAACCTAATACACTCCAATAGAATAACTTCATGTCCTTTACCTAGTGTGTTGAGCTCTTCAGGTCGATATTGTCTAACTTCAGATCTTCGGAACCTCTGCAGTTTATTTTAACATTGCTGGTGGATATCACTGAGGTACATGTACATGTTCATACTAGCAGTGATAATTGTATTATCAAATATTCTTTATATTAATAGGATCATGACACTACAGCACTGTTGGTGAAAAAACATAATGGGTAGGATTTAGTTTCTACTGTTGGTGCTTGTATTTACATGTACATGTATCTCTCTCTCTCTCTCTCTCTCTCTCTCTCTCTCTCTCTCTCTCTCTCTCTCTCTCTCTCTCTTTCACTTTTAGTCATGAGCTGACTCCATTGTTAGTTGCTATTCTTGGTAGACATGATTTATTTTGCCAGAGTCAGGTATTGCTAGCCTATTATCATTTTATCTCTCTCTCCATCTCCCTATCTTCCTTTAGGCTTGTTTGTGTATAACTCGTATAATTGCTTTCTCTCCTGACCCAATGGAGGGAGATCAACTCACACAGCTTATCAGTTGGATCACATCACAACTAAAAGCAGGCGTAAGTCCTTCTATTAATAGTAACATGGCTCAGTGTGTCTAAATGTAGAATGAGTATTTGGAGTGCATTACTAAAGCTCTAATGTCATTCCTAAGAAGACAGGTGTACCGGGTGCCATTTTTTGAAGCTCATGGCATTAAGCCGTAAGTAACATACATGTACATGATGTTTACAAACTTTACATGTATTAATATTTATATAATGTATGTCATAGCTACACTTACATGTACGTGTATGAGATTTTTCATTGCCATGTGATGAGAAAAAATAAACTTAACTAATGTACTAGGCCCTAAGATTAGAAATCTAATTTGTAAATTAAATGTATTTTATCACAATGAAAATACAAATTGCCCAATGCAGCTACACAGGCATAGCCAGGGGTAGCAAGTGGGATATCCCCATTTTTAAATCAAAATAAAACCCTAAGTAGATAGACTAATAAGCTGCTTTGGGAAAGAAAACTGTTTTACAGCTTACATACGTGTAGTAAAGAAAGCTTATAGTGAAGAACCAGGCTAGCTAAGTCCTTTTATTAGATATTGATGTTGCTTATTGTCATTCAGGAATTTTGCCATGTTGAAAGTAAACATAGTCACAGCCTAAAGGGGGCTTGGTTTTGCAAAATTTTGCAATATCAACATGGAGCTGATTCTGATCAATTTTGGATTTTTTATAAATTTTTAAAGTTGCTTAAAAATTGGGCCAACAACCAGAGGCTATGTAGCCTTTGATTATTGGCCGAATTTCATCAAAAACGGCTAGAAAAGAATTCACCATTTTAATAGTTTTTTCTGGTATGTTTATTTATGTGCCCTTATTTTGTGTATCAACTTTAAGCTGATTGCAATCAAAATTGGATTTTTTGTGAATTTTAAAAGTTTCTCTAAGTGCCAAGTACTGTATTGTAGTGCTTATCAGCTCATGAAGCATTCCGTTTAACTCACTTAGCATGCTTTGTGGAAACCCTGAACTTGTTACCTCTTTCTAAAATTCCTACTTGTAAAAATATTAATACTTGTAACAATAGTACATGTACATGTACATGTAGTTAGATGTGTATGTTGCTATTTTGTAATATTTTGTACATGCAGTATTTCAACCTCACATTGATGTGTAAATTATGTGCAATATTTTTTGTACAGTATTCTTGATCTACTGGATCATCGCATTAATTTCCAATTGCAATACGAGTTGATATTTAGTCTGTGGATGCTCTCGTTTGAGGAGTACATTGTCTCAAGAATGAAAGAGTAAGAAGAAGAGAGACAGAGAGGAATGCACATGTATTTTGTTGTAAATTGAAATATAGCCCCAATTCAATTACATGTATGTCTAACTTATAATTATTTTGCTAATATTAATTGTTTATGTTTACATGTACATGGTCTGTTTTACCGTATAGCATTTTATTTTCGAGGAGCTAAGCTTTCGCTATTTTTGCGGTTAGCATGAAACTGCAAAATTAAAGATCTGCTAAAATTTCAATTGCCATTAAAGGTGTGGCACTAACATTGCAAATCCGCAAAAATTATTTCCGCAAAAAAAATTAATTTTTATCAATCTGCGAAATTTTAGCTCCGCTAAATTAAAGCGCTATACGGTATTCCTTTTTATGCTCAAATTAAAACCCGGTGAAAATTTTAACTCATATGAAGCATGCTTTTTTTATATTTTGGACTTGCTTGTAGGTTTCCTGTAGCTATTGTTTTGAGTGATGTTCTAAAAACCTCAAGTCGTCCAAAAGTACAGAGAATTATACTAGCCACTTTCAGGGTGAGTGGGTTTCAGGGACTATAATGCTATGTTTATATTATAATTTAGAATCTAATTGAGAAATCTGATCCTGAAACAGCTGATAAATATGCAGCCGAGATGATTCATTTCAAGGCAGTTCAGGTTTGAAAGACCTTTTATTGATTCACTTTTATTTTTTTATTTCTTAAAGGTATTGACTATACTGGAGGGGAGGTCACTGGATGATGATGATTTTGAAGACGACGTTAAATTTTTGCAGGAGAAATTAAAGATCTCACTACAGGATCTGAGGTTTGAACAACACAGCTTTACCTTTATCTTTTTATATTTTTTTCATTTTTTTTCTCTGCCTCTTCTCCTTTCTTTAGTTCATTTGATGAGTATTCCACTGAAGTTGAGTCTCGCAGGTTGGAATGGAGCCCAGTTCACAAGTCGGACAAATTTTGGGTCAGTCAAGAGAGAGAGAGAGAGAGAGGAGGAAGGAAAAGAAATTGGAGGATTGGAAGAAAGGGGAGGGGGAGGGAAAAGGTGGGTGGGAAGTGGTAATTGAGAGCAAGATAAGAAAATTTGTAGGAGAGGAAGTATATATTTTTTGTTTTCCATTAGAGAGAGAATGTCATGAAGCTCAATGATAATAACTATCACTTACTAAGATGTTTGATTGGCATTTTGAAGGAGTCGTCGAATCCAACTGCTATGGCTGTTGCTTCACATGACCTGGGAGAATATGTCCGTTATTATCCTCGTGGAAAAAAGTACACACAAACACATCTCTTGTCAACATGCCAAAACCGAAATATTTCAGAATGACCATTTATGATATTTTAAGTCCCTGACTACACTGTATCTGTGGTCAATAGCTAATAATAGACTGCTGTAGAGTTAATGCAGCTAGTGTACTAGTTATAACTCGCTATGTACAACTGTTTTTGGCAAACAAGAAGAATTTGCGTCGATACTCAATAGATGTGTTGCATAATATAATAGAGGTGGCCAAGATAGTACTTGAATCACTATCGCAATATTTGCCACAATACTATTGCAATAGAAACGATCATGATATTATAGCTTTCATGTGTTAGCACTTACATGTAATTCACATTAATAACAGAACTCAACAACACAAGAGCATATTAATAAGTATTATTTGTACATACATGTATTGTAGCTTTGTGTGTTGTTAATAACTACTAATCATAATCATTTTTTATTTACAACATGACGAACTTCCCTGCAAAGCTCTACCAAGTATCTTTCTTGCTTCTCTCTGGCTCTGCTACCATTGCAATAGTAACTAAAAATGTGGTTGTATGGTTGTAGTACTAAGCATGCCTACTCTGACTGGCTAGCTTATTAACACGCTACTATAACATGACAATAGCCTCTTGGCGACAGAGAGTCTATTTGTATAGCTCAGTTCTAGCCAATATTATATAGCTCATAATGATTGTTTGCTGCAATGGATACATGTGTACATGCTAGAGCTGGGCGATAGTTTCGAATATATTCACTATCGCGATAGTATAGAAGCTATCGTGATAGTGGATCTAGCCAGCCAGTCTAGGCATGCTCTGTGCTATAACCACATTTTTAGCCATTAAGTGTTATAGTCATGGCAATGGTAGCAATTTAAGAGTGATATTTGGTAGAGCTTGGGCATGTTGTAAATGAACAATGATTATGCTTACTAGTTAAACAATGCATCAAGCAATAATGCGTACATAACAATATGCTACATTTATTGCATTGTTGAGTTGCATCATTTTAATTTAAAATTAATAAACTAAACATATAAAAGCTATTATATCGTGATAGTTTCACTATCGGGATAGTAATTGAGGCAAATATCGTGATAGTGATTTATCACTATCGCCCAGCTCTAGTACATGCATACGTAGAGCTGTATTTACATTTAGTTATTTAACTATATCCACCAGAATGATCGCTTCTATTAGTAACATGAATCTTTTAATGCTTTTGCCCAGAATATACATGTTATTTAGCTTAATTAAGCCACTAAGCACTGACTACCAACCCTTCTTGTTTCTCTCAATAGTGTCATTGATAAATTGGGTGCAAAGGAGTTAGTCATGGGTCTGGTCAATCATGGCAACACTGAGGTTAGGATGCAGGCACTGCTATCCATACAGAAAATGATGGTCCAGAATTGGTGAGTTATTTTTACCATTTTTTAAATTTTATTCTTTTCTTTTTAATATATAGGGAGTATTTAGGAAAGCAATTAGCAGCTACATCATAAAGAGAGACAGTTATTAGATACTGTATTATAAATAATTAATATCTAGTCGTTTCATATTTTCTAGCAAGATGTGTGTGTGTGTTGTCCAATCTATGGTGTTATTATTATTACAATCGAAGCCAAGGTTCAGCTGTACATGTACATGCAATTATGGCCTTTTTTGAATATTTATTTGGACATTCATGAGCTCAATGACTCTTGTCTATTGTTTGTGCTTTGTGTACAATCATGCAGGGAGAAAGTGTGTATTGATGTCATTTTTGTAAGATAGTGCTATGCAATTGTCACTATGGAAGGATTTCATGTGTCAGTAGTAAGGCTAGGAAGTGGAATGCTGGTAATGCCAAAAGGCGACTATTGTGATTACACCATTACAACAACAAATTGCAGGTCAAAATTTTTATTAATTAAAATCCTGATTATAAAATGACATTCTTCATGCCCATGATAACTGTGGACATAGAAATACCTAACAGGAAAAAACAAAAACAAGTAATTAAAATTAATAACCTAGGTGTTACTTTATACACCTATAATAACACTGAAAAAATATATAGATAATTGATAAAACGCATGAAAATACGCTAACAAAATTAGCTACAGCTGTTTATGCAAGTCTTGGCCCGTGATAAGTTCAGTAACTAGCTAGTTCCAGACCACTGCCAGCCATTCTCCGGGCAAACTCCGCGTCAAATCGGGCCGATTGCTCTTCAGAGAAATGATTCTTCCAGTCGCCTATAACTCCTTTGCGCATGAACGAACCTGCATCCTCTTTAAAATGATTAGCGTACTTTGAATTGTCAGGGTTAGCCATTGGATTTGCCTTCATGTTTTCAAATGAGCTTTGTTCAGCAATACTCTCTATTGTAGCCTGATCAAGATCATATCCCATGAACTGTGATATACTCCTCACTGCCCCTGGGAGATCCCTCTTCATGTCCTCATACCTTAGGAACAGAATGTTTTCAGCATCTGCATACATGAATATTATTAGAAGAAAAAAAAACAATAAAATGAGATCACAATGTTATTGTTACGAATGACCAGTAATTACATATGGGTTTGTATTACTTATACTAAAGTCTGCATCTTGAAATAGAAAAAGTAGAAAGGCACAACACGCATGTCTTGAGTCTGATATTACATGCATGCATAGTCTGTGTACAGAAATGCCTGTGCTTGCAGCATGGAAACTTTGGTCTTGTTACACACGTACATAACTTCTTGCACAAATTAAGATGAGTGCAATTCCTACCTGCTCTCTCTTATCCCTGCATACATGTATAACAAGAGTTATACAGTATAACACTTCATTTCCCCGACAAAATTTTCAAATTTTGGATTTCATAGTAGTGAGAAGGTTCATTTTTATTTTCATTACCATCATGATGTACGTAATTGTCTGACCTTTATTCTGCCACCACTCAAGCACATGATCAAACCAAGGTCCAAACATTGTTCTTCCACTAATGAACATTTCGAAAAACTCATCCCATTCTAAGTTTCCAATGCTTTTCATGCGTAACAAATGATAGTAGAAAGAGACAGCAACGTCTTTAGGGTTTCGTGCAACATAAATGTATTTAGCAAGGGATCTGGCGGGTGCACCGCCTGGCACCATGTGATAAGGCAAGTGACTTGCAAATCTACGAGGAGATGGCAGTGCCTACAAATGAAACAGAAAACTGAATCAAACTTGGATTTCGCGCCGAAACTTCAGTTTCGCATGCGTTTATGCGAAAAAGTTAATTGCTCACCAATCCAGCCTCCTTTCCTTCACGTTCAAGCCAAACCATCGACTGCTCTACCAGATGCTCAGACCGCGCTGCGTTGCTTGTATTTCTTATGAGAGTCGTCAAATGAAGTGTCCAGACAGTGCCTGACTTCGGGTAAGTCACCACAAAAAGGTCATCTTCCTGCAGTGGAAAATCCACCAGGTCCTCTAGCATCTTTTTCTCTATAAAAGAAGGAAGTCTGATTCCATTGATGTAATTTTGAGAGTTTCTTCTCTCTGATAGACCTAGACAGAAAGTCATCTTGTCACAGTATCGCGAGCCGGCTTGTGGGATTTTGACCTTAGAACGGGTGGTATCATCAATTATATATTGGCATCGGTTGTGGGCGTGCATATCATTAGTACTTGCCTTATAGGACCATGTCAGTAAGGGTTTTTCATTACCCTGAAGGTCCCTTTTCAGTATTAGAAACCCTTTTTACACTATTTGGATGCATTGGAACAATTGTAGCGTGATTGCATGTGGCCGTAGAGGATGAAGTCATGAAAAGAGAGCAAACCAGTTTGTTACTGGTAAAACTAGTTGCAGCAAAGTGCAAAAAGGTCGCAGAGCAACAATAGAGCACACGGGCATAGCACATGCCAAGCACGAGCAATACTTGCGTTATGAATACACTAAATTTATTCATTAGCTTCTGCCCATTGTTATACGTTAATCGATGAATAATAGCACATTAATATCTATGGTTTTATAAATTAAAATTACTTAATCTGGTATCGCCCACTGTCATGGCTGAAGGATTTGGATCTGTGACTTGGTGGGGCCTTACTCCTGCACTTGACTTAATTTCTTTGTTTCCCCATGGAAAAATAAGTTAATAATTTTATGATAATTATTAGGTTTGAAATTTATATTTTGCAGACCTTGATTGTGACAGCACTGTTAATGTACTTCTAGTAGGAGCAGGTGACATCAGACATGTTTTGAGAACTGTGACTAATAATCCTAAAAAATCACTTCACGTACGTACATAATATTTGCACTAAGTACAATGCAACACGATAACTTATTATTTCATTGTTTCCCATGTCACTGGTGGGGCTGATTAGGTGAGCAATAGAGGGTATGTGTGCTAAGTATATTCATAACTTTTAAGTGCCGTTTATCCAACCTCCACAGTAAATTGGCCACCATGTTGGATGTCAAGTTTATTAAGAGTTTTTTTTGTGGCCTTTTTTGGAAGCTTAGAAAGCATCCTGAGGATCTAATGGGGTCTAGTAGTCACCTGAAAGATTGCTATCAAGAAGTACAGAGCGAGTTCCTGGAACAGATGCTTTTTCTATTGTTTCTCTGTTGCTGCCATTGGCAAACTGACGTCCAAAGAGTTAATTTTATCTTGAAAGTTATTACGGTACGCAATAAATACATTTATTTTGCAATAAATATACTTAGTACGCATATCCTCTATTAAATTATTGTGATAGGGTAATGTGCCTGGTGGATAATGAGAGTAATGTAAAATTAATGCAAGTATTGGGGTCTGCATAACAATAAACTGATTAAGTAGTATCAATTGCATGCCATACTGTTTCTTTTTAGTTTTATGTTATTGAGAGCCACCTGGAAGTTTTAGCAAGACACATATTGTTTTTTAGCCTGCTGTGTGAGCCGAGTGACAAGATAGGAATAAGAGGTATTAATGGGAAATTATTTTTAGTTTCTGAGGTACCAGTACTGTGGATTCTTACTTTTCTATTTTTACATAGAAAAGACTGAACTGTTTCTTGAACTTTTTGGTAATACTTTAGTAAGAGCTCAAACTGCTCAGTACTTGAAGGAGAAAGCTGATGATCTTATTAGGTAAAACAATTAGAGAACTGTAACTGAATCAGGGATGGGTTGACATAATGCTAGCTACACTCATGGTAATAATAATTATTGTGAAATTATACCCAAGGTTTCTGACAGGATTTTGGCATAGTGTTCTTGTCAGTGGATTTTAAAGTTTCTTTGAAATTTGACAAAATGCTATGTACATGTATATGCATGTACTATATAAGTTAATTTTCAAGAACTGCTAGAATAGAATTTTTAATAATAGTTTTTTTCTAATGCATATACATGTAAATGTTCATGTCCTGTATAAAAATTTTGACTGATTCCAATCAAAATTAATTTTTTTACAAATTTTAAAAGTTGCTCTGAAATTATGCCAAAGACCCTGTACTATGGTCTTTGGCCAATTTTTACTAAAAATGGCTACGATTGAAATTTTCCATTTTTATATTTTGCCCGATGCATATACATCTGTACATGCTCTTACATGTATGTTGTGTAGCAAGTTAACCAAGTTTAATTGAAATTTTTAATCTACTGTCTTTGGCGAAATTTTACCAAAAATGACAAGCAGAAAATTTTATATTTTGCAATTTTTCTGATACATACCGGTATCATGTTCTATGTTGTAGCAAGTTTTAAAATTAAATTTTTAAAGTTAATTAAAAATTAGACCAAAGCCCCTTTGGACAAATTTTGCTAAAAATTACTAGAAAAGACTTCTCCATTATTCATACATATACATGTACATGTTCTTATGTTGTGTGGCAAGTTTGAGCTGATTCAGAAAAATTGTCCTCTAAAAGCCATGTACATGTAAATTTTGATTGTATTATGCTTTTTAGCTCACTGAGCATGCCTTGGGGGGGGAACTCTGGTTACATCCCAGGTCTAACCCTACAACAGCTCAAAAGTACTAACCGTATTTCCTTAAATAAAAGCAGGCTGGGCGTCTATTTCTTAAAATGGTATTTGGACCTCGAAATAAATTTTTTAAATAAAATAATACATGTACTTGTCACTTGTGTCACAGAAAATTTAAACCTGTGACTTCACGCAAATGAGTTAAGGAAACTAAGGATCTACAAGGCATCTTTAGTACATTATGTTAAGGCTAGATTAGTAGATTTGCATATTTATAATTGAATTTTATTGCTACCCCTGCATTTATTCATATCTGGCTATTATTTAAGGATATACAGTAATTTTATTTTTTGGTTTAATTTTAGGAGGGGATTAATTTTGCTAAGGTGTTAATTTTATTTTTTGTTTTTGATACTATAAAATTTTTGCAGCATGAATAATTTGTACTTTTTAAGACACAGAAAATTGATATTTCTTGTGCATTTGAAGCAATGTCATAGTAGTCTTGCATAGCCAGACTCCTCCCATTTTTGACGTTGGGGTGCCCAATGTCAAAAAGGGGAGGAGTCTGGCTATGCAAGACTAATGTCATAGTGCCTGTGTGTATATTTTGTGGCATAATAGTTCAGTCCATAAGATATCGGAACATTTAGTAGATTACACTGTATGGATTTCCTTGTTTATGTTTATTAGATATAGATTATAGAAGTTGACCTTGCATTCTGTTTTTGGCAAGCAAGGGACTGGTTAAGCAATTGTGCTCTTTTTAAAACTTTAATTACTTTAAAGTTCTTTCAAAGTATTTTACTCCAACAACATTGATAGTTGATAATAATGACTGCATTTACTAAGCTTATTGGTTTCTTATTTCTGCTAGGTTAAAATGTGCATTGGTAACATTGTGTTATATTGTATTATTGTTATTGAATTGTTTAGGTTTGTAACTGATCCCTCTAACAAGTTAATCCCCTTTCTTGATCTCAGTAGTTTGAAGGTAAACTTTATAATTGTGTTTCCTTATTTTCATTTTACTTAGTTCAAGGAAAGAGACATGTTAGAAGGTATATTCAAGTTTTGGCAAAACCCAGATGAAAAGACATTTACAATAGAAAAGCATTGGTTGGTAAATCTGGTATCATCAAGAGTACATAATACTAAACTCTAATATTACCATTATTATGTACTCTTGGTATCATTGACTACACAAAAACAGTAATCATTACATCTTATGTAAAAGTGTATTAATTGATGGTTGTTTTGACTTTATTGATGTATTGGATGGTACGCAAGAATACTCTATCTTGTGTAACTATAATATAAACCTGGCTTGGGATAATTTATTTTATTCAAGGTTGAAATCACAAAAACACCACAAAAATCAATACTGCATCAACATAAACAATTTCAATGTTTTTTTTTTAATTGTGCTCCATTTATGTGTATAGGGACAAAAGGCTAAGGCATCATCTTGCACAAAGGTACGACTCACGCAGAGGAGTTTTTGATTGGGACTATCACATGAAGCTTCAAGAAATGGTACTAAACATTATACAATCATACAACTTACTGCACTGCCCAATTCCCAAATAGGTCCCATTGATATGCAATGATGAGTATATACAATGGAGAGAGGATGGAGTAGCCTTTCACCTGCGTGATGATGCTCCTTACGACATCAGTAACCGTATGCTTGCTAATGGCGCTCTCCTTCACAATAGAGATGGAGATCTTGTTGGTCAACGTGGATATTGGGGAGACATTGTGACCAGTCCCTTCATTGCATTTGGAAGCTATTGTGATGATGAGAGGATGTTGAAGAAAGCAAATGATAAATACGTGAAAGTAAATGTGTCACTAGATAATTAATTTTATATCTTTCCTTATCTTTCTTCTCTATCAGAGCTCTCAGGAGATTAGTCAACATAATGTATACTCTATGCTAGAATTACTTTTGACTGGAACCAGCTCTTCTTCCTCTAATCCTGACTCAGGCATTGAAGAAATAACTAATGACACTATTGGTCGTTTGATTGATGGTACGCATAATTGAATTTTGTATAAGCTGGGTTTACACAGCAAGGCAAAAGATACACTTTGAACACCTTTGTTTTGATAGAGTTCTATCAAGATTCTATCAGGTTTTATCCCTTTTGTTGCTGTGTAAAGGTAGCCTAACACCTTACAACTACAAACACCTGGTTTCCATATACCGGTAGTTGCAGCTCTTGTATTGATTCTGTTGTTAGCATTCTATCTCCATGATTGTTGCAACTGTGTTGTAAGGCTGTTGTATGGCTATATGGAAACCAGACCTAAGCCCTACAGACTGGCTATGCAAGACTGTATTGATCATTAATAATGTCTTCATTGTCTTGTAGGTTCAGTTAGAGTCACATTGCTACCACTTAATTCAGCAACAGAACTGGGAAAGAAATCGAAATATGAGAAATTATTCCACTGTGCCTTTTTCTCAAACAGGTATGTTAATTATCAGTGCCTCATAATTTGATCTATTAAACCTCTTAAGTGTAGTCTGGTGATCAGCCCCAGACTATCTTAAGAGTACATGTACCATACTTGAGCACAAAGACATAGGCTAGCTATATCATTTTTTTTATTTCAGTATGATACATCATCTAACATCTGTCAATGGACTGGACAGAGTAATGAATGAAAGATGCTTACTGATATGTGAAACGGCTAGGTACATTAGATTTTATAATATTGAATTTTAGTCATGCTCATAGATTCATACTTGATTTGAGAAAAGAGAATAAAGATGAATATCTTAAGAAAGTAATACAAATGGCTTTGGCCATTGGATTTAAGGTACTATGATAGCGCTGTGGTTAAATTTATTATAAATGTCACAGTCATCTCAAGTCGAAACAGATGCTAGCAATACTCTGTTGTTCACACTATCATGATGATTGCCATCATTAGCACTCCTTATCACTTATTGTTACTAATATGACAAATTATTATTATTCATAAAACACTAAAATTATGATAATACAGATAAATAGTCATTGATTTCTTCATTTTCATTTCGGAAAACAAGGTTTCTTTCTATATAATCCATGATCCCCTTATTGTAGCTACTAATGTATTTATTGTGAAAGAATTGTGACCTAGCTTCTGATCTCTGCTCTAGCCAGTTGATATCACTAGTGCTAACCACACATATGTTATGCCTGTAGTGTTTAGCCCTGCATATTTTAGGATTATTATTATTCTGTTGAAATACCCTTGTTGAAACTTTCGGAAGTTCAAAATTTAATTGTTTCCGTTTGAGCCAGCCACCTGGTGCCTCTGGAAGGTTGTTGAGTGTACTGAAGAAGTACTCCTCAGCACTCATGACGTCTTGTAAATACTTTCGTAGAGCTATAGCTTTAGGAGACGAGAATATAAATTTCACAAAATCTCTAGAAAAAGCACTTGTAGGTCCATCTGCACTTTTATATAATGTCAAATTGTAAGGGACCAAACTCAAACTTCTATCAGTGATTTTTATTTTGTTGGTAACTATCGAGACGATTGCTTTATGAGTAATTTGCTTGTGAGTGAATGTAGAATTGCCAATACTATCAATGTCAGTACCAAATGGGACGATATTGACTCCATTTGCTTTTTTGAAAGCCTCGACTATGTCTCTGTTTGTAACAAGGGGTAGTTCAGTTCCATGCAGATCAATTACATATCTCCAAGTGTGGTTGTATTGGAGCAGCTCCTTCAGACAAACCAGGTGCGCATTGAGAGTAGAGGGGGATGCATAAACAACTTTGGCGGACTTTTTTGGCATGATGATGTTCTTTGGATAGCAAGTCCTTGCAAATTTCTTTATTGCTTTTATCCATTTTTGAGGAGCTTTTCGATCAATATGTAGACAGATCAAGTTCTGTGGCCTATAAAGATGTTTCAGTAGACGCATGTACTGCCTCACTGCAGATATTGACTTTTGGTGGTGAATGAGTACCACATAAGCGATTGGGAATTGTTTCTCAACTGGAGAATTGTAGTGAAAGGTGTCATTGAGAGGCCAAGAAGAACATTCCAAGGACAGTCCGGACCAATTAGTGCGGGGGCCCAGCGGCTTGTTTTGCCTGCTTCTGGTCACAGCTACCATTTGTGAACGAGCAGGTCTGTTTCTAAAGCAGCTAAATAGAACCGTAACAGAGAGAAACATAATAAGGAGAAAGGTGATAACCCATATTTTCCTGTACATTTCTTTGCTCATAATCTTTCATGCGCCCCACCCAATGCAGAACTGGTCCAACTTGATAGTTTAGGGTTTAGGGTCTGTTATCATTGGACTGGGTAAGTGAGATCAGATGCACAAAATCCATTAGCTTGCAATGGTTAGCTCCAAATAACTCAGCATTGAAGTCTAACTTGCAGCTAAATTAAACTCCATTTTTACACTCGGTAAAAATTTACAAAAATACAGTTAAACAAAAACAACAAATAGAAAACAGACAAAAAGGACATACTGAAAGAAAACTGTGAACCCAAATAATTTTAAAACTTTTTGTTTAACATTCTTACAATGATAAGTATATCAGCATTCAATAATTTTAACAGTTTTTACACTGAACTGAGGTAAAATTAGGCCAAAAGTTTATGGATCACAATTTAATGGGTTACAGTATTATTATTTATTATTATTATTATTATTATTATTAAAACTTTACAGACTCTACAGACACACAATGACACAAAGAAACATGAAAGACTATAATTAAAAGGGTGAGCCTGAAGGACACATACCAACTTGTGGCAGAGCCTTAAGAAACTAACTATATATAATACATGTATAACTATGAAGCTTGTTTAGTTTTAAGACGAGTCCGGGCAGCTATGGGAGTCCACATTCTAATCCTAGGAGTAGCCAAAAACAGACCTGGTTGACCATCACGAACTGAGTAATGAACACTAGAAGAAGGAGGGATATCCATTAGACTTTCGGTGTCAGAATCAGAATCACCGGATTGCGGACTGTGAGAACGAGAAGTACGTCTAGTATGACCTCGTCTGACTTGACGTACTGGGGTCCAGTCTTTGATTCCTGATTTGGTAGTGTACGTAACCCCAGAAATGCTGTAATTGAAACTCAAGTAATATGAAATAGCTATGGCAACTCGTGATAACTTAATCAATGAGCTATCATGCTTACAGCCTACTCTAACTCTATGTAAAAATACAACAATGTGTTCATAATAATAGTTTGATAAGATGATATTGATAAGATAAGGTAATATATAATTACTCTAAAAATTAAAATTAACTATACTATCATCTCCTCTAATAGATCTATCTATGATAAAATCATAATGATAAATCATAAAATTTAATAAGTTTGACCACGCCCTGAAGAGGTTTAATAACTTTTAATTAAGCAATGAGGTGTGACTTGGAAAACTGAAAGCTCGACTGAAAGCATCGGCATTTTGGACTCAAAATGGTCAGTCTAGTCAACGGAGATGGAAACAACAGTGGAGTAAGTCTACCTCTACATCTCTTAAACTCACTATAAACTCAAAATACCCGCAATACATACCATTAAATGGAATTAAGAATAGAATGTATGTGTGTAAGAGTCAAGCTCCTCCCACTGTTCCTATTAATAGTAACAGGGACATTGCATATAATGAACTGCCTATTAGTTGTGAGTTACCAGTCAAGTAGTCGAGAGTTATGAGCCACATGGAATACTTTACCAGTCCTTCCAAACAGCGTAATAAAAAGACAATTGCAGATCTGTCCGATGAGTTTACCAACAACAAGAAAAATTGGTGCAACTTTTGTTCTGAGCTCTACCCTATTAAGAAGAAGCCTAAGTATATTGAGGTGAAGTATGATTTAGTTGTAACAATTGGTAATGGAAATTTGGAATGGTGTCCAAGATTGATAGAGTAGCTCTTTGTAGTTAGTACTGTATAAGTTGTACCTATCATAGAACAAATAAAATATTATTTTGTGTAATAACTCATCCTATTGGTATATGAATGGAGAGATATCACATCAAATATTTAGTCACTATTTTAAGTACTACTATTATGCTTTATCGTTGTATGCGTAATCTTTTACTGACAGTTATTTGCTGTTAGATAAAATTTTTGATTTTTGTTGTCTCCATTACATACATTATACTGCCATGTACATGTGCTGCATGTAGGTTTTGAAAATTGAATTTGGTTGTTTTGTGTATTCAAATTTTGAATGACAATCCCATTCAGACCCATGTATTGTCTGTATGCTAGTGTACATGGTGTCTGTCAGTGTAGCTATTGATCCTATTGAGGGCCCATCTTGTATTTCTCTATTAAGATAGTGTGTCTGTGAACATCATGTGACATCTGTTGAATTAGTAATAGGAACAGATAGTCTCCCCCTCTCTCTCAACACACATACGTACTTTTAGTCTTTTTTCTATTTTTTTTCTCTTCACTTTTTTGTTTATTTCTTCTCTGTCTCTTCCTATCTTTTTTCTCTCTCTCAATATTTAAAGGGTTATATGTTTGAAGACTCGGATGATGCAGATAGTGCTACCGATCGCTCACCACTTGTGAGACAGCAGCCAGCAGATGACGATACACTCCACAGACACACGCACATCATAACAGGATACCTGTCAATATTTGAAGTTATAGTACTGGTAAGTGTTCTCATTTTGATTATAAATGTACATGTAATCTTAATTATAATTCAAGTTTCTACTAATAATAAAGCATGCTTCATGAGCTGACTAGCCTAGTAGCATATAGAGCAGCTTTAAAAATTAATCATAAAATATCCAATTATTTTAATACATGAGTATTTCAGCAAACAATTCTTTTTGATACATGTACATGTACATGTATTTCTGAATGTAATTTAAAAAAAAGCATAGAATGATATAAGACAAGGCATTTCTGGTACCCAGGTAATGCCATCTACTTTTATATAGAGATGCCATCTGTTTTAAATTTCAAAAAACGTCTCTAAAAGTTACCCAACAAAAGTTATTGATAGCTATAGCCCATCCAAAATTTACATTTTTGGTACATATTAAAATTTTATTTCTTTTATTAGTTGGTTTATTTGGTTGGTGGAATTGTTGGTCTTGTCAATTCTGATCGCAATGCTGGTGATCATTGTGCCAATCAAACACACCTTCCTGTCATCTACAAGAACTGCTTTGATAAATTCTTAATTGGATTCATGTGCATGGTAATGACTTTAAAAAAACTCTTACCTGCATTTTTATTATTATTTCTTCTTATTTACTTTCTCTTGTTTGTCTATCTCTCTCTTCTTTCTCTTCCCCTCCCCTGTTTCTCTCTCTCTCTCTTGTCTCATCTATTTTTGCTTCTTTCAGGCTCATGCAATACTGTGGCTGGCTATTGCTGTTTTGGATCGTATCATTCAGTGGCAGCACCAGATCATAAGGAGAAAAGGATACCTTAAATTCTACAGAAAGATGAAAAACCTAAGACGCATACCATTCATCATGATGTCACTAGGTAAAGCCAGAATCTTATCGTTAAAAATATTATTAAATATTATTAGCACACATATTGTTGACATGCATATACCATATAGCACTTTATTTTTGAGGAGCTAAACTTTCGCTATTTTTGTGGTTAGCATGAAACTGCGAAATTAAAGATCCACTAAAATTTCAATTGCCATTAAAGGTGTGGCACTAATATTGTGAATCCGCAAAAGTTATTTCCGCAAAAAATTGATTTTTATCAATCTGCGAAATTTTAGCTCCGCAAAATTAAAGCGCTATACGGTAATATAGATGCAATATTGACTTAATCCCTTTCTATAGGCACTGCTGTGCTTCTGATATTTGTCTCAGTTTTGTATCTGTTCAGTGTTAAGGATAGGGTAGATCAAACTTCATCAGCTTCCTTTAGAGTCAAGTACTTTATGTTCATTATTGTTGGAATAGAGATGTTCATATCAATAATAGCTTTAATGATATATATCAGTAAGTCATGTGACCATCATGTGGTTGTAATATCCATCCTCTCTCTTTCTCTAGTTCAAGCTGTCTTGTTTAATATTCGTCGTCCCCCACCTGATGTTATACAGGACACAGCATCAATGGCAAACTCACCAACAGCCACCCTCACTACTGTTGGATTCAGGTAAGAGAAGGAAAAATATTGAATTAATAGAGCAATCAACTTTGAGTGGCATCTTGTGCTTTAGCTAAACCATAAATGATAGCGACACAAATTCATAGCAGCTAAATTTAAAAAAAATACATGTAGTAAAGACAAACCCAATACAAAATAATACCATAGGGTGCCTTTTTCTGAGGGCTGTAAATTTTGCGGATTTTGCAATTTTTTGAAAATTCACAAAAATTACTTGAAATAATTACGGTTAAAGATGGCAGACAGCATAAATTTGCAAAATTTACAGCCCTCGAAAAAAAGGTGCCCTACGGTACTAAAATTAGCATGTCACACTCAATTAAAAGTGAATTTATGTTATGTCCTTTCGTTTCCTCAGAGATGGTGAAGATTTGGATGAATTGTTAGAGAGACAAGCTGACATGATCAGGTACTTGCAGCAACACAATGCCAGCCTTGGGAGAAGAATAATGGAATTGCAATCAAGAACAATTGAATAATCATACAAGAACACAATAAATATATTAAAAGTCTGTTTGAAAGTGTGTATTATGCAGATAACTGAAAAATCAGCACTAATTATTATTATATTTTGATTACTATTGTTAATTATGATTGTGTATAAAATACTTTTAAATCCAGTAAAATCATTTACAATAATTATACATGGTGCCCTCATGTTATGTACAAGTGGGTTTGTATTCAAAATAATACCATCAAAATGTATTGGATTCATTACAATAAAGCTGGATTTACAATATGATGCTAGGCCAATGTACCGCCAATTTTTAATCAAAAGTGGGGGAGATTTGACCTTTTGATGCATGCTTTACACTGCAGTTGAACCAGATTCAACTCCAATGTCAACGTAATGTCAGGACTAGTGTCACATTATAAATCTGGCTTAACCCAATCAATGGACCAGTATTAAATACAGCTAAAATAATAGTGAGTTAGATTGTGCACTTATCAATTTGCAAAATTTTAGAGCATCCTCAGATTCATTTTGGCAGTCACTCACTGCATCACATTAATTAATACTCTGCCAGTATCTCCAGCTGCACAATAGCTAGGCAATGTGTTGTGCATTAAACTACAATTCACAGATGTCACCTTTGTCAAACAAAGCAAGTTAATTTCTGATCGCACTTTTTAATTCAAATGATTAAAACTTTTTTTAACAATAACAAAATTTTATGAGTTCATTTCTTGTTGGATAATACCTGTGGCAAGAGAGAGAGAGAATGATGAATGATAGTAATTATTTCTTCATGTTATTATAACTCACTTGTCCTGCAATACGATCAAGATGTTTTTGACCTTCTGACGTAATCTTCCTCCCACTAAATGAAAACGAAACCAAGAAAGCAAAACAATCACTTGTAGGCACAAACAACCAAATAAACATTAACTACACAACATCAGTGGCTTCAGGTCATATCATTTACTCTCACACAGGAGCCGCTTTGCAGTTACCATGGCAACCACATAACCACACCCATCAGCATTAGCATGGTAAACATCATTAGCCAACAATAGGAATATCACTACCACAATTTAACCATCACTATCACTGGATATAGGCAACAATGAAAACACTGGAACATAAGCAAAGCCGTCACATTTATAAACAAAATGACTGACAAACTCTTCCATCATTTTCTTACCCGTTGGAGTCCTTATCAAGTATTCTCATTTTCTCTAAGCTCTGGACAACATGACGGAGGATGGCAGTATTAGCCTTCCTATACACACCAGGACGAGCACCCCTCCTCTGCTTACCTAACATAACAACAACTAATCAACCACACCCATCAAACACTAATACTTCACCTCCATAGACTTTAGCAAGTGCTCCAATGCCAACTCCTTTCCTTAGGTAGATGTGTCTAGCTATGCTTGCTGCCCGGATGTAATACCAGTCTTTGTCATATGGAGACAGCTCTTTATGTGGGCCAGTCTTCACAAAATCAACATACAACGGCAGCTTAATCTTACCACTCCTAAAAAAGATGAGAGTGTAATCATACATAATACAGTTTACACATTTAGAGACAGAGGGGTTTTAAAAATATAATTGGATCAAATTACTTACAATTTGAGCCATTCAGCTAGTTGCCTAACAAATTCGTGGGGATCAACATCCTTCACTGTAACTCCACCGAAAGGCATCTCTTAGCTTAACACTATTCTATCACCTACACATGAAAGTAAAGCGAAAAAGAAATGTAATGATATCCTCATGATTACCCATTGGGTGCCATTTTGTCCTTACCTTTTGTCGAGAAGAGAGTGAGCACGTGGCAGAGTCTTTTATTGAGCATGCGCAGAAACAGACAGTGCTACATTTTCATGTTCTGTTCATTTTTTATTTTTCCGAATTTAGGGCGAGAGAACAAGGTCATTTTACACATCAGAGACAAAGACAGATAAGATGTCTTGCAGATTTCACAGTGGCCTGGCCCCAGTAGGGGTGAGGAGTCTCCTGATGGTTTCTCTCCTTTTGATAAGTAATTAGAGAACGTGCGAGACCACAAACTTTATTGCTCTTCTCTTTCAGATGCTGACTGGTTTTGTCAAGCTCAGTGTCCTCCTGACGTTGTTTCTGTTTTTATTCTTAATGACAGAACTATGCATGTGCCATTGACGGAACCATTATGTCTTCAGTGTAGATTCTTGGATAATCAAGGAAACTTTTCGACATTCTCTGATGGTGTATGGAGGAAAGGTAGCACTGTATTGAATGATGGTGATTTTAGTGGTAATGTCAACTTATCAAGTACATCTATTACTATGTACATGAGCCTTGAGTATCCTGATGATGTTGTTAATGTTGGTGATACTATTACTTGTTCATCATCAACTGCTGGTCAACACATTATTACCTTTGGTGACTTTGGTAAGTTGAAATTAATAAATTCATATTATTTCTTTCATTAGTTTTTCTTAATCCAACTGTATCACCTAATGGCTTGATTAATGTTATTGAAGGATCCAATGTAACATTAACATGTTCTAATCCTGGTAATACTGGTACGCCACGTTATGTATGGGTTAATGATAGTGACAGTAGTGAATTGACTCCTGTGATTAATAATCCTCCGCTGAATCTCAGTATAATTGATATTGATAGCGCAGCTAGTGGGAATTATACTTGTAGATCAGCTAACATTGATTTGCAAGAATTAACCAGGGAAACTACTGTAACTATTAATGTACAGCAGTTGAGTAAGCATGATAACATAATGTATCATTATTCTATTTTTCTATATAAAGGCCTTCCATCAGTTTATATTCAAAATTATCAGAACATGGGATCTGTTATTATCAATTGTACATATGAAACTTATGATAGCTCCATTGATGTGAAGTGGGAACACAATGACTCATTACTGGACCCCAATAGTGATCCTTATATCACAGTTATCACACAATCCACTTACTCTGAGCTCACAATCTCATCCCTCACCCAACAGTACACTGGAGGTTATCAGTGTATTGTTACAAATGGTGCTGGCTCTATAAAGAGTGGAAAGGTTAACGTCACAATAAGCCCAAGTGAGTTAATCCTATACAAATTGACACTTTACATAGGTTCCATTGCACTATGCCTTTACCTCATCCTATTTGTGTAGGTGTTTCATCCTCAACTGGCAGTATTAGTAATACATTACAAGCTACCAGCTCCGGTAGTGTAATTCAGCCTAGTAGTACCATCCAGCTAAGTAGTTCAATCACTGTATCACCCTCGAATACTCAAGCTGTGTCTTCTCAAAATGACAGTATGTTGTGATTATTTTGTTATTAATATTGATACACCTTCATTCATTTGTCCTCTACTCAGGGACAGTGGTGTATGCTGTGAGTGGTTTAATTGTTGGTGGGGTTCTAATAATCCTAGTTGTGGTGATTACAGCTACAGGTTGTTATTTCTATAGTAAGTTTGTGTTGATTATGTCCTGTCTATCATTCGTTTAATTTGTCTTGCACTCTTTCTGTCTCTTTCATAACAGGACAATATAGAGCAACTTACAAATATGAGTGAGTCATACACCTTACACGTTAACTTCTTCTCATTCACTGTTTGTCTCTCTCTCTCTCTCTCACCTCTCATGTCTTTTCTTTTCCTCCCCTTCTCTTTCTTGTTTTGTGTTTGTTCGTTTTCTGTAAACACAATAATAATCTTCCTTTGTTTTTGTATGTATTTCTCCCAACCCGTCCATCCTCATTCTACTGTATGTAGTGTTAATGGAGAAGCCACATCATTTACACTAGAAGAGTTCAACGATGGTCCAGAAAAGGTAAACTATAATCTCTCTATTGTTCCTTTTCCCCTTCTTTGGAACGCAGTGCCATAAATATGATTAGCTTCCTGTGTACATGTACAACTAGGACGTATAGTTATTTACTAGTTTTTAATTATTCATTTCCCTCTTTTTCTGACTTAGTTAAAGCCTTATGCTACATTAGATGAGCTCCTTACTTCTTACAATTCAAATGATAACCTCATTAATGGTAAAGGAGGTGGCTCCTCTCGCTCATCATCTATTCGTATCAAACGTTTTGATCATCATGAGGAGATAGACATCTCTACCTCTGAGACTCCAAATGGCTATGAGAAAGAGCCAGTACTTTACTCTAAGGTCAACAAGCCTCGCAAGAAACCTGATGTCTCAGCAGTGAATCCTCTCTCTCCCCCTCCCCTCTCTCCCCCGGCTCTCCCTCCTGTACTGCTAAGTGACTCTGGTCAACCCATAAATCTTGATCCAGACTCTCAGCCTCTAGTCACTTCTAGTGATCCCTCTGATTCTGAAGTACCGCCGGACAAAGTCCTTTATGCTGACTTGACTATAGCTCCTAGCAGTAAGCCCCCAGGGTCTGTTCCTTCTGATCCAGATAAAGTAGTGTACTCGGATATCAGTCAACTTCGTCGTACAGCATCGGGTCATGTGGTCTATGCTGATCTTAACATGTTGTCGTCACAGGTCAATTCATCTAAGCCTACGGTTGCTCTTAATTCAGAGAAAGTGGTTTATGTAGACATTGATGCTATAAAGACACAATAGTGAACAATGAATATAAACATAGAACATACTTAATTATTTATTTTGATGTTTCCCCATGTATGTGTCATCCTGTATATGTGTGTGTGCATAGACAAGGGACTAATATTTGACTAGCTTTGCAATCATTATTATTTTTAATGCACATATTATGTTTTGTTTTGAATTCAATGGAATTGACAGCTTCTATATAATAGTTATCTTAGACTAGCTGCTATACACACAATACAATCAAAAGTTATGCAAGGAATGCTTATGTCTGCATAATATATGTATCAACTTAATTAATGTTTGGATCGAACCTATTAAAAATAATTGACATAAATATTAGTGGATTGATTTGCTCTGACAACAGTCAATGCAGAGAGAGGCAAAAACAAGATGACATAATGTGAGAAGGAAAACATTTACCTTCACTGTTTATCTGGCTGGCGTAACTCTTTCCTTTATAGAACTTATTGATTGGGAAAAAGATGAGCCAGTTAGGCAAACAATAAAGCCACTCCAGTATAGATTAGCTATGGCATTGTTTGCTCTCATTTCATTAGGATACATTACATAATGGCCCAATTTAGTCTAAACATCAACTATCTGTAGTGTAGGGTTATCATTACCCTACCCATGCCTTTGCCATACATAGGCATAGTTATAAATATACATTGTAACAGTTCATTCCCTTTGTGACACATTAATGAATTGTTTACTAAAATTCTAAAGATATATTTTCAGTTTGTAGAGATAAAGTGTCTGTTTTATGTCCACAGGAACACTTCAATCCTCTCTCCTCCTTACAGCCTCCATACACTAATTGATCCTCCTTCACTCTCTCTTCTTCTAATTCTCCTTCTTTCTCTCCTCTTAGACTCTCCCTTTCTCTTTCTTCTTTTAATTGTAATTTCTTAATGTGTTCCTTGAGATTGCTACCATTGGCTTTCCCAATCCCTAGTCTAGGTAATCCTCTATTTAATCCTTCTAATAGCACACATGCCTTGCAAAGCTCTTGGCTCGATATGTAGCCACACCTGCTACATGTTCCTTGAACGGGTAGTTTTATTTCAGCCTTTACCTATTGGGACAAAATTATGATAATTGTAGTATCAGTGACAGAGCTAATGTTAAAAGGAGGAGCTAATACTCGAGAGAAAGAAGAGGAGTGTAGCAAACACAGCACATTCTAAGAGTGAAATAATCAATTTAACTAATTAATAATTATTAGTCAGCAAAACAATAGGGATGAATGGGCACAAAATTATCAACTGCGACTGATATTGGATTTCAAAATAACATATGCCTACCAGTAATTTGTTTGTTATATGTACTATTTGGTTATATTTCTTTTAATTTCAGTTGGCTACCATAATAGTTTGACTGTTAGAGCAAGATCATGTGCCATTTTGGCAAAAACTATTGACTATTGTATTATGGGCCAAAATTTGTATTGTGAATGCTTATAACAATTAAAATCACAAAAGACAGCTATGTTGATGATAATAATAGTACTATTGAGTAACAAAACCTCTCTCTAGTCTATTCTTTACAACAGACAATCAGTTGCTGTCCCTACACACATACATGTACATGTACTACATTACATCAAGAGTAAATACATGTAATATTATCTACTCTTGATTACATGTACTACATGTACTACATGTACAAGCATAGAAATTCTCCTTCAATGGGTGAAGATAGTTATACAATGGACTATCTAATTAGCATACTCTGTACATGTGGAGAATAGATAATATAGTCTAATTAGGACAGGGTGTCACTCTGATAGACAACTCCACGATAGTAATGGCCCATAGGTGTCCTTTTGAAGATGCTTGACAATAGAATCATGTAAAAAGTGCCTTTTAATGTAAAAATGTTCATATTATTCAATAGGGCTATGCTCTTCGTACATGTACATGTAGTACAGTACATCACTATTATTCTCCAATGAATATCAATTATTATACAAACTTGATGATTGGAAAAATCAAAATAATGATTATAATAATTGTCAGATTAAACCCACAGAGTTAAGAGCTAAATTTGCAAAGTTTAGCTAATGTAACTAAAACACTTATGGCTAACTGAAATTGCTATTAGAAAACAATTAACAACAGTATTGCACTTGATACAAATGAAAAAAAACACAAAAATCATTAGGAGCTTACTGATAAACTATCTCCAGAATAAATAATGTCAATGATTGTGCTTGGTCTGATGGCTTCAAGATCCTTTAAATAAGTCCTAGCATGTCCTCTATAAGCATTCGGTGAGTACACACACTCGGTAGAGAAATAGTCCAATTTCTTGAAGTAAGCATACATGACGATTTCTTTCTCATAGGAGTACTTGAAAGGCTTAGAGCGAGGTATGGCCCCATCAGAGCCGGTGATGATGTGTGTGCAGCGTTGGAGCCGAGCAATGTCACCTCTTAGGACATTCATTAGGACCGTCTCTGCAATATCATCAGCATTGTGACCTTTTGAGAGAGGATGTGGTTAATTACATACATGTACATGTACATGCACTAGGGTATAGAATAACAATGTCTCATGGCCGACCACAAAAAACAACCACACCATTTCATATGCCCCCAGCACCAATATTTTATTTTTATGCTTTCTAGTGAGCAAAGATGTGTACACTCATTTTGTAGCTAAAAATTTGATTATTATTCTTATTCCCTTTAAACCTTGGTTTCCACTTGGTCACTGTCAGGGTTTCCCACAAAGTGAGCTACACAGCATGGTCTATGACAATCACTACAATAGACATGTATACTATATCCCAACTGAGTTTAACCCAAGAAAAACTGGAATAACTTTTTATAGGAATGTGGAATAAGGATGAAACTTTCACAGGTTCTTAATTGCCCAATGCCATCACAGGATCCCAGGTCTTGGGTCTCTCAGCCCTTGGGAACCCTGAGAACCGGGTTCTCGCTATAAACCCAATACAGGCCAAGAACGCAGCTGTAAAATGTCGGACATGCTTCTATGAATATCATTATAAGACGTCATCAGTGACGTATACCTACATTTTTCAAATTCCAAGCGGCTGGTGTCAAAGTCAGTTGGGATATAGTATACATGGCTGTTAAAGCAACTTCAAAAGTACATAAAATATTCAATTTTGATTGGAATCAGCTCAAAATTTTTACAGAACATAAGAAGACATACATGTATCAGAAAAAATTATAAAGTGGAGAATTCTTTTCTTAAAAACTTGTAAAAAATCCAATTTTGATCAAAACCACTTCAAACTTTCTACACAACATACAAACATGTATCTGCAGCAGAAAAATTATAAAAAATGGAAAATTCTTTCCTAGTTATCCTTGAAAAAATTTTGCCAATGACTCTGCACTATAGTACAGGGACTTTGGCTCAACTTTGAGTAACTTTAAAAATTTGTAAAACTGGTTTAAACTTTCTACACACCATACAAACATGTATATGCATCAGAAAAAAATACTGAAACTAAGAATTCTCTACTAGTCACTTTTTTTACCATACAGCACAAAAACATGCATATGTATTAGAAAGTATCATAATTCTATCCTAAAAATTAAAAAATACCCTTTAAAGTATATGGTATTTTGTCAAATTTTTTATCAACTTCAAAATCCACTGAAAAAAATTTGCATGAGTACTATGCCAAAATCCTGTGGGAAACCCTGGTCATGTTGAATTAACTTCAACTCTGTCCCTTTTTGGATTTAATGGAAACTATGTCACTATGTCTATCTGTCAAGACCAAGTGGAAATCAACCCTTAGCTCTTACCAGTCACAATCTTGTCAGCTTTCAATAGCAGTGCTCCTCTGTCTAGTGCCTGTCGTCTGAACACACCACAGAAAGTACAGTTATTCTTCATTCCTATCTGACGTACAATGGCATCCATAGTCCAGCCATACAGTTGACTGTAAGAGACGATCTGAAGGGGAATACCCATCTGGTCCCTGTTCCTCCTCACGCTCTCAAGTGAGTCGTCACGATAGCCAGTAATCCCCTCATCAACAGAAAGAAGGAATAGGTCCAGCCCATAGTGGTGCCTTTCATTGAGCAGTTTCATTATATAGGCTAATACAGTCGAGTCCTTTCCACCACTAGCAGCTATGGCTACTCGCTCTCCTTTGTTGAATAATCCATTCTGAGTAATGGTCTGATGGACTTCTTCTTCGAATACTGCAAAGAAACATTCCTGGCATAAAGGTTGTCCTGTCTTGGGTCGTTTTATAGAAGCTCGTTTCTCTTTACAGCTCTCGCAAAAGATCCCTTTAGCAGACGCCATGATTGTAAAAGGGCGGAGACTGCCATAATGCCCCGCCTACCAAGTTTCTTTACTCTGAAAAGTACTCTCTGCAGAGATTTTCCTTTTGCTATTGTATTTTGTTTTAGGTATTTTATGTGCTAGATCTAATAGTAATTACATCAGCAAAATGAGTGACAAAATGATTTGGGTTGATCTTGAAATGACTGGTAAGGAACCACTTCAATAAAACTATTCATGCTAATTTGGTAAAACTTTGATGAAGCAAGCTTATTTTTTAATCTGCTTATATAAGGGGTTGTCTAAATTTAAATCTGCCAACCCTTTGCAAAAGAATTTTTTTGCCACTCCAAATTTTTATTAGCTACCTTAGAGTAGCTTTTAATTACGAGTACATCATCAAAATGATATTTGAATTTTTACTTTCAGTGGTACTAGTAATAATTGCAATTTGTAAATTTTTGTTAACAGTTATATGGTATTTATTACATGTACTGACAATTGCAATTTTTATTCCAATAGTCCACAATTAATAGCACCTATAATTAAAAGTCACTTTTAATGCATTATTATTAGGTCTCGACATCAACAAGTGTACTATATTAGAGATGGCATGTATTGTTACTGATGGAAATCTTAAAGTTATTGCAGAAGTGAGTAGGTCTAACTGAACCAAATCTTTCACATTAGCTGCAGTGATACATTTTAAAACTTTCATTACCTGTAACTTACCATAATATTGTTTATAAGTAATTTTGGCAGGATTGATCTCTCTTGAAGCCTTTGAAGGCTTGATACATTGTTTCATGGTGACCACTGCAACAAAATTAATAAGCAACTTTGTTAGATCTAACCTTTTGCATTCTTCTTTGTAGCATGGTAATAATGTTAATACTGATAATTATAACTATTGTAGGGCCCTGATGTGTGTGTACATCATCCTGAATCTGTATTGACATCAATGGAGGAATGGTCACAGGATCATCATGAAAAAGTTAGAAAAACCAATTCATTTTGTGTAAATTGAATATACCTAAAATAGATGATGATATACCCTCTATTGTCTTACTTTTCTTTTATACAGACTGGTCTCATTAAATCATGTAGAGAGTCTAGATATTCAATGAGAGATGTAGAAATTATGATGCTTGATTTTGTCAAGGAGCACACATCACAAGGATCCTGTCCACTTGCCGGAAACTCTATTTATTGTGACAAGATGTTTCTAATAAAATATATGCCAGAGTTTACCAGTTATCTTCACTATAGGATAGTTGATGTTAGCAGCATAAAAGAGCTCTGCAGGTCTGTTGATATCATACTTAGATATATACAATAATGAGGCAAGCCTAATCTAACAGAGCATTGTTTTATTCATAAACTAGTTGTTTGAAAATTTAGGTAGCTTCTATATGTACACCATATTCCTTATTTCTTGCTTTAAAATGTAACTGAAGCAAGAGTTAGTGTAACATTGTGCTGTAACAAAGCTGTTACTTTAATTATCAATTTAGGAGGTGGTACGTGAAAGATTATGATCTTGCACCTAAGAAACAAAATTCACATAGGTAGGCTATATCCTTTATTTTTATTTTCATCACTAATTTGAAGGGCATTGGAGGACATTAAAGAAAGTATTGAAGAATTAAAGTATTACAAAAATAAAATTTTCAAATAGAGAAATTTATTAACCATAGATCTATAATAATTATTGTGCTAAAAATAGTTAATAATGGGATTTACTCTAAAATAGTCAATTGACTTTAGTTCATCATTCAGAGTTTGAGTTTTGATCTGGTGCAGGACCTTCTTGCTCTCCCTCTTCTGGTTCATCCTCTGGATCCTTAATAGAACCTTCACTTTGACTGCTCTCTTCATCACTCTCATCTTCACCCTCTTCCTCTCCTTTCTTGCGATATCTGTTTATAATAATGTATAACTTAGCATTGATACTCTATTTGGTATAACTTACTCTTCAAGCTCTGTAGCATGTCTCTTCTCTGTAAAGGAAAAAAAAATCCATTTTTAAGTATATAATAATAATTTATGTACCTTGTTCTTCTGCATTGTAGTCTCGCTTTCTTCTCCTACCCCAAAGACAACACAGACATATTAAACAGCATAGGCAACAAATGCAGCAAATCAGTACAAGTATAACTATTAGTGCTATTATCCAAGCATGGAGTGACTCCTGCCTTTCAGTTCCGCCAGGAGTTCCAAGCTCTCCATCAACATCAAATATCTTCTCTTGACTTGGTGAACTACTTCCAGCTTCATTAGCTGCAGAAACAGTAAAAGCAAATATTTCACCACGCCTGAATGATACATAATGATAATTGTTAGTCGTGCTGATTGTGTTGAATTCAGCATTTAGTTGCCTCTTGTCAACTGTTCCTGATTTAAAGGTCACTCTCCAGTTAAATGTATAGCTTGACACAGGACGCAATGGTGTGGCTACATTGTTCCATTCTACATAGATATATTGTGAGTCACGACTGGAAAACTTAACTATTTGTATTTCAGGGACAAGTGGTGGTAGGCCTTCAACAATCAGCTCTAATATTAGAGTTCCATTGATGTCTTTATTATAGCAAGAGTAATTCCTTGAATGATGCATTGAGAGTCCAGTTGTCACAAGATGACCAGTTGATGTGACATTAAACGGAGCAGAAGGAGTGCAGTTGTAAGCCTCACTAGCTGGGGGAAATACCAATTCACGTAATGGAGTCAACCATACTAGAGTCTTTGAATCTGTAAGAGAATCAAGCTGGCATTGTTTATGAGTTCATCCATTTTACTAACCGTTAACATTAATCTGAAAACTAGGTGATGAAGTACTATTCCCATCATCATCGACTGCAATACACTGGTATCGTCCAATGTTTACATATGATACATTTGACAAAACAAGGCTGGATCCATTTTCTCCAGGAATAACAGCTCCATCTTTTAACCACCTGAACTCAGATGCATCAAATGTATGACATGGAATAACAACTCTTTCCCCAACCGATATTTCAATGGTAGATCCTGTGATATGTGATGTAAAAAGTCTCTATAAGTAAAACTTGCTTACCAATTACAGTTATACTGATGGTAAGTGTAGCTCCTCCATGATCAGCTGATGTAAAAGTGTATGTTCCAGTGTCTTGTGGACTAAGAGGATCAGTGATCAAATCTCCTGACTCTGTCAGTATTATTCTTGAATTTTTGGGTGAGATGGTATATCCACTGGAGACAGGAGGAGCAAAGTTTGAAATTAGCTGCGATCTCATTCCAAAAAGTGTCAGAGAACCTAATAAAGGAATAATTTATTAAAGTGTTTTGTCACTCTTACTTGCTACACTGATTATGGTGCTTGATGAGTTGGTACTTCCTCTGGAATTATTTGGTGTACAAGTATATATACCAATATCAGTAGTACTGATACTTGGTATAGTAAGAGTAGAGTCTGTTTCCCCAGCTATTAATATACCATTTCTAAACCATTGATACCTAAAATCAACAGGAGTACCACCAACTGTAACATTAATAGTAACTGAACTCCCTGAAGACACTGTCTGTGGATCACTGATACTAATGACATATGCTGGAGCTATAGAAATAATATTAGCATATGATTTTGCATGTATCTTCTTACCGTATACATCAACAGAGATTGTTAGTGTAGCTCCTCCATGATCAGCTGATGTGAAAGTGTATGTTCCAGTGTCTTGTGGACTAAGAGGATCAGTGATCAAATCTCCTGACTCTGTCAGTATTATTCTTGAATTGTTTGGTGAGATGGTATATCCACTGGAGACAGGAGGAGCAAAGTTTGATATATTTTGCATTCCCACTCCATTAATTGATAAAGAATCTATGGAGTTATACAAAATTAACTTGATTTTTATTAATAAATAAATTTACTTGTTACACTGATGATAGTGCTTGATGAGTTAGTACTTCCTCTAGAATTATTTGGTGTACAAGTATATATACCAATATCAGTAGTACTGATACTTGGTATAGTAAGAGTAGAATCTGTTTCTCCAGCTATTAATATACCATTTCTAAACCATTGATATGTAAAATCATCAGGAGTACCACCAACTGTAACATTAATAGTAACTGAACTCCCTGAAGACACTGTCTGTGGATCACTGATACTAATGACATATGCTGGAGCTATACAAATGAATGACAGTAAATGTCTATTGGTGTAAGAATTATGTGATTCTTACCATATACATCAACAGTGATGGTAAGTGTAGCTCCTCCATGATCAGTTGATGTGAAAGAGTATGTTCCAGTGTCTTGTGGACCAAGAGGATCAGTGATCAAATCTCCTGAATCTGTCAGTATTATTCTTGAATTGTTTGGTGAGATGGTATATCCACTGGAGACAGGAGGAGCAAAGTTTGATATATTTTGCATTCCCACTCCATTAATCGATACAGAACCTATTTGCAAGAAATATAAAATAAAACAATTATGTAGAATATGACAAAGTTCTACAAATTCTCATTCACAAGGACAATGCTACATTGACCTATCATAAAGTTAGCATCAAACTGATTAAAATAACAGCAACCTTTTTTCTGCATGCACGGAGGTTTTATAAATTTTGAGCAATGAATAATGCCAAAGTAAATTATTTTTGCTAGGGCATTGATACATCATCAGTAACTCTTTCTTTATGCTCATGTACACTGTGCTTTATGTGCCTTTAGAAGTACATAAATCAATTGCATTTCTTGATAGGGAAGAATAAGCTCTATTCAAAAAGTGCTAAGATACCCACACATGTATTGAAGAAGATAATTTATTTTACTCAGCGCATGCAATTAATTTGCTATAATAAAAAACAAATGACAGTTATTATCAGTCTAAAAATAAACAAACTTACTTGTTACACTGATTATAGTGCTTGATGAGTTAGTGCTTCCTCTAGAATTATTCGGTGTACAAGTATATACACCAATATCAGTAGCACTGATACTTGGTATAGTAAGAGTAGAATCTGTTTCTCCAGCTATTAATATACCATTTCTAAACCATTGATATGTAAAATCATCAGGAGTACCACCAACTGTAGCATTAATAGTAACTGAACTCCCTGAAGACACTGTCTGTGGATCACTGATGCTAATGACATATGCTGGAGCTATAGAAATGAATAGCTATTGATTAAAAAATAATATATGTAAGTGTATCTTACCGTATATATCAACAGTGATGGTAAGTGTAGCTCCTCCATGATCAGTTGATGTGAAAGTGTATGTTCCAGTGTCTTGTGGACTAAGAGGATCAATGATCAAATCTCCTGAATCTGTCAGTATTATTCTTGAATTGTTGGGTGAGATGGTATATCCACTGGAGACAGGAGGAGCAAAATTTGATATATTCTGCATCTCAACTCCATTAATTGATAGAGAGCCTAAAAGTACATGAAGTATTGAAAATCATCGATTAAATAATTATTAAAAAATTACCAGCTACACTGATTGTAGTGCTTGATGAATTAGCACTTCCTCTAGAATTATTTGGTGTACAAGTATATATACCAATATCAGTAGTACTGATACTTGGTATAGTCAAAGTAGAATCTGTTCCTCCAGCTATTAATATACCATTTCTAAACCATTGATATGTAAAATCATCAGGAGTACCAGCAACTGTAACATTAATAGTAACTGAACTCCCTGAAAACACTGTCTGTGGATCACTGATACTAATGACATATGCTGGAGCTATAGAACTAATCATAGGACATGAATCTAC
>NW_003546442.1:76377-82833 GCF_000090795.2 Amphimedon queenslandica | reverse complement strand
GATGGTAAGTGTAGCTCCTCCATGATCAGTTGATGTGAAAGTGTATGTTCCAGTGTCTTGTGGACTAAGAGGATCAATGATCAGATCTCCGGAATCTGTCAGTATTATTCTTGAATTGTTGGGTGAGATGGTATATCCACTGGAGACAGGAGGAGCAAAGTTTGATATATTTTGCATCTCAACTCCATTAATTGATAAAGAACCTATAGAGATATACCAAATTATTGAAATTACCTTCATTTTATATTAATAAACAAACTTACCAGCTACACTGATTATTGTGCTTGATGAGTTAGTACTTCCTCTAGAGTTATTTGGTGTACAAGTATATTTACCAATATCAGTAGTACTGATACTTGGTATAGTAAGAGTAGAATCTGTCTCCCCAGCTATTAATATACCATTTCTAAACCATTGATATGTAAAATCATCAGGAGTACCACCAACTGTAACATTAATAGTAACTGAACTCCCTGAAGACACTGTCTGTGGATCACTGATACTAATGACATATGCTGGAGCTATAGAAATAAATCAAGAAGAAGAGGGGAATTAGATACATGAATTATTTCAAAGAACAGAAATTAAAGTATAAAATTTGGAGCTAATTCTGATCAGAAACTTATGAGTTATAGGCAAAACTCTGGACCAGGGTTTTCCACAAGATGCACAGCTAGGAGAAGTTTTTTTCCATTTTTATAATTTTTTCTGAATTTGGCTATATTGTCTTTCGCCAAATTTTTTCAAAGATGCCTAGGAAGAATTCTCTTTTTCATAATTTTTTTTTGATACATACACATGTACTAATGTTGCATAGAAAGTTGGGGCTGATTCCAACTCGAAATAATTTTTTTCTAAAATTTTAAAGCTGCTAAAAAATCCTGTACCATATACATTGTCTTGATCAAAATTTACCCAAATTAAAAAATCAAAAAATCATTTTAAAATAATTTTTAAACACATGTCCTTATTTTGTATATCAAGTTTAACCAGACTCTGATCAAATTTAAATTTTTTTACAAATTTTTAATGTTGCTTCAAAAGCCATGCACAATTGTGGTGCTTGTCAGCTCATGAAGCTCACACTGTTTAGCCTCACTTAGCATGCCCTGGACCATAGACTATAGTACACATAATATGACAATACAGTTCTGTATCTGTAAAGGTTATACAATGAGGTGGAGGTATCTATGGCATTTATCATACTGAGGGCCATAGGCTTGAGGTATGACAAGGCCATAAATATATACCGACACAGAGTTGTATAACCAACTTCTACCATGTACCAAAATAAACAACTAGTTTACTTAGCAACACTTAGCTACCAAGGGCTATGCATTTTGAAACAGGAGGTGAATAAGTAAACTCCCAAGCTACTTATTCACCTCTGAGCTACTTATTCAATCTCCTAGGAAACTTGTTGGTAAGTAAGTTATTTATGAACCTGAAATTGAGCAATCTGATTGGTCAATTACAACTAGACATGGTAGAAGGTCAATTGCAATTATAGCTACAAATTATTTCTTTATGCATACTGTGCCTATTCTAATCACAAATGGCAAGCATTCAAAACTGAACTATGTGTGGGTTAGCACAAAAAGCTATTACAACAATATTTACATATTGCAAAGTAACTAAATAAGAAAAACTACAGTAGTGTACAGTTGGTGGAATTTAACTTTGCTGTTTACACTTCATTATAATAATGAACTTCACAAGTAAAAGGTGTATCAAAATTTTGCACCTACACCAGAAAATTAAAGTTTGCATGCTATAAATTTTGCTCTATTTGCTAACTAAAAGTCTTACAAATAATTGTTTCTAAGCATTAGGCTAATTTTGAAAGCACTATCTTACCATATACATCAACAGTGATGGCAAGTGTAGCTCCTCCATGATCAGCTGATGTGAAAGTGTATGTTCCAGTGTCTTGTGGACTAAGAGGATCAGTGATCAAATCTCCTGAATCTGTCAGTATTATTCTTGAATTGTTGGGTGAGATGGTATATCCACTGGAGACAGGAGGAGCAAAGTTTGATATATTTTGCATTCCCACTCCATTAATTGATAAAGAACCTAATATTATAAATAACAAAATTAACTCTGTTTATTAATCAACAAACTTACTTGTTACACTGATTATAGTGCTAGATGAGTTAGTACTTCCTCTAGAATTATTTGGTGTACAAGTATATATACCAATATCAGTAGTACTGATACTTGGTATAGTAAGAGTAGAATCTGTTTCCCCAGCTATTAATATACCATTTCTAAACCATTGATATGTAAAATCATCAGGAGTACCACCAACTGTAACATTAATAGTAACTGAACTCCCTGAAGACACTGTCTGTGGATCACTGATACTAATGACATATGCTGGAGCTACAAAAATGAATGAAAAGGAATACTACACATAAAAATAGTCTTACCATATACATTAACAGTGATGGTAAGTGTAGCTCCTCCATGATCAGTTGATGTGAAAGTGTATGTTCCAGTGTCTTGTGGGCTAAGAGGATCAGTAATCAAATCTCCTGAATCTGTCAGTATTATTCTTGAATTGTTGGGTGAGATGGTATATCCACTGGAGACAGGAGGAGCAAAGTTTGATATATTTTGAGAATCAATTCCGTTTATTTCGAGTGACCCTAAAATTAAAGTCCAAGTTTTAAATTTTTCTCTAGATATTAATTTGTACCTATGACACTAAGTTTTGTTGAAGAAGTATTCCTATTTCCATATTCATTTGTAGGATAGCACTCATACTCCCCAACTTCCCTTTCACTGATGCTAGCAATGCTAAGTGTGCTAGTATTAGTACCAGAATATTTCCCTCCATCACTTAATGTAACTCCATTTAGTCTCCATGAGTATGTTATACTCTCCGGTATGCTGCTAGCTTCACATGTCAGAGTGACATTAGAACCAACACTGGCTGTCAAGTCATCCGTTATACCTGTCACATAGCCTCCAACTAATTATAACAAGTGAATGAAGTTACTTAAACTCAAGCAATATACATTTAACTAACCTACTACTTGAACGTGGTATGTGATTAAACTGATCTCAAAGTTATTAATAGTGTCGACTTGATATATTCCACCACTGCTAAAGGTAATGTCACTAATGTACAGTGTCCCATTTTCAAATATTGAAAACTGTCCTCCTGACACTAAACTGCTTCCATTCATCCACCACTGAGCTAAAGCTCCATCATCAATATTGAGAGAAATAGAAGAGTCAAGCAGTGCAGGAATACTATAACTAATTTCGTTATTAGTCAGTGTAATATTTGGGCCTAGCATTATGTAATAAGTAAACAGAAACAAATGGCTTTTGTGACTTACGTGTTACAATCATAGTTCGAGCTAAAAATACACGGTTGCCAATGAAAGTGAAACAGCTCACAACGTGCCCAAGGAGGTTACCATTGGTCAGATTGAGCCACATGTTATTGTAGCCCACAAAATCAGCATCAGGTCTTGCAGGATCAAGAGAGCCTTGATAATAACGATTCACATCACCTGAGATTCTCCACCTAAAGGACAACATAGTACACTTTTACAAAAACTTAAAAAAATTTATTGCCATGTGTATCATGTACTCTTGTGCCATAGTCATCATTGCTACTCTATACACTGACCCTAATGTCACTGATAAGTTTCCAGAGCTCTTTGCACAGGGCACAACAACACCTTCATTCAAGTTCTCATCATAGGTCTGTGGTAATGGCTTCTGGATTAGTGGATCATAATTGTCAGGTTCTACAAAATCATCATCTAAAAATACAAAAAACAGATCATTAATAAATGACTCATTGCCAAATTTACTCAATATCAACCTGCCAACAATAAATACATAAATGAATTTCGTGGCACAACATCTGACACGACACTCAATAAAAGGAATGGGGCTGACAAATGATGCTCAGTGACTTTGACCTTTCTAGTATTTAAAGTGTTGCATTAAATGGGTGGTTTTTGATTTTGAGTGCTGTAGCAACTTGATTCTATGTCCGATGCATATATTTGTCACAAGCAATTGGCGGGGCTGTGGCCCCAGGCTTTCATTCAAAATATTTATGAGGGTTTAGTTCCTCAGCTTCTCACCCTAAGTGTCAGACTTATTGATAGCGTGTTAAATAAATATCACAAAAGCTCTGTTAATGAATATGCTTTTCAAACAATTAGTCAATGACATATGTGACACTACGCTATTCTATTGATTTAAAATTCGAATCAGTCATCTAAAGTGAGATCATATCTTTGATAGAGGTGACTTGTGGTAAGCCCTTCCATTTCTGCAAGCTTCCCAAGTAAAATTTGTCCAACGTCTTTTATTTCATTATACTCGTGCAGCTTCTGTATGTGGTCCTGTAGCTCATGTTCACTGTATTCTTCTGCTAGCAATGCAATCTCTTTCTCAGTTTCTGAGAGCTTTAATTTTAGCGATTCAATCTCAGACAATAGCTGAGTATTTGGTTCAGCTCTTGTACATTGTTTAAAAGGACTAGATGATATTGGTTGTGGGATTACGGCAGTAACTTGGCTGCTTAAATCCAGCTGCTTCTCATTAGACTTTTCCTCAACACCACAGAGCAATGATACCTTGCTAGGGCTCACAGATTCATGTTCAGTTTGTGTCTCTGACGTGCAATGATGGGAAGAACAGTTGGAACTAATCATGTATACGGTAGCACTAAAGTTTAAACTTTTCACTGGCTTCTGTTGAATCACTTTGCACATAACTGCACTATTAAGAGCAGCTTCACATTCTTTCAAAGGTAACCCAGTATCTTCACATTCTTTCATAATCTCTTTAAAAGATTTGGGTAAATACAGCATCTCCCTCAAAATATCACTAGTAACCGCCATTTTGAAATACATTAAACCACAATAACTAATAAATTGCTATTATTATAATAAAAAATGAACTCACCAGATATAGATAGTGTTGCCCATCTGCTGTAGATTTTCTCAGATGGCTCATTAGGATTTGTAGCAATGCACCGAACTCTAGTTAAGTTCTGATAGTCCTCAATAAAATGCATTTGTAAAAAAGCTATATTGTCAAACTGAATCCTGAAATTATAGTCTTTGTCCCCACTCTTAGTTATCTCATACACATTTCCATTTGGTTCTTCAACTTCCCAAGACAAGAAAGGACGTACAGCTCTATAGATTGGTCGACTGAGGTTACACTGAAATGGAGCAAGTTCTCTTCCTTTTACAGTGGTCTCAGATGTACCTATTCTAGTATCGATCAGGTAAGATGTGTAATCTTCTGGTTCATTATGAAGAAATTCTCTTTGAGCTGTAAAATGAAGAAAGTACAGAACCATTAATTAAAAAAAAAATTAAAATAGTGCAGGTACAACTAGTGATCTAAGCACTTGCATGCATGTATTCATGTATGAACTGGCAATCACTATGAGGTAGCTCTAATAAACTTTTTAGTCTGACTTGCTAAACCTCAAATTAAAGTTTGTTACCATGATTCATGAATAAAATTTGCACTTCAATCAACATGGAGATAGAAATCTAACTATTGATAAAAACTTAGTTATGATGGGTTAGCAAAAGTTTTTTACCCCGGCTTAACTGCCAGCCTGGACTAATATGTGGCATTATATATGTGCAACCAATAGTTAATTGTTCCTTACTGAATGTGGTGATAATAGTAATCCTAGACAAGGCAATTGTAGTTTCATCTGCCTCACTACTCATGATGGAACCAGCAGCACATCTATACTCTCCTGAGTACTCATAGGTGAAATTCGCGATTGTTAGGAGGGTTCCCGTTAGAATGTAGCCGGGAGTGGAGTCTGTAATGTTTAGGGCATTATTATGCATCCAGTAAAGAAACTGTCCTTCCTCTATGGTGCAGTTTATCGTAACAGAAGAATAGAGATTAACTTCGCGACTCTCAGCAACCTCCAGGAAGCTAGGAAAACTTGCGGCGAGGCTCACTGCATCAGTGCAGAAAATGCAAAAAAACCGGCAATAATAATTAACAAATTGGAATATCTGTTAAGGCTAACCTTGAGGTGCTAGTACCAGAAGACATATTATTAGACACAACATATTCTGCAGCATTATTACCCTCCTTGAGATTGGCAAAGGTTGCTGCGAAATAAAGCACTGAGAAAGATATCGCAGAAATTTATAACAAAGCCCCCGTGTGAAGTGTGATATTTTGCCCTCACCCCCGGGAAAAATAATTATTGTTGTTGAGCCGTCCACTCCCGTATACTATTCATTGTGTGTGACGTGTACTAATAGAATAGGCCTAGATCTAAGAGAAGAGCTGAAGGAATTATGCTGATAAAATTTGAGAGCAAGAGCCATAGAGTAAAGGGTAAGAGGACATGTCAATTTTGTCAAGTCAGTCTGTGTGAGAGCACCCCACAGTACCACAGCAAGTGACATGTGATGTTTCTAATTAATGCCCATA
>NW_003546442.1:2014-76357 GCF_000090795.2 Amphimedon queenslandica | reverse complement strand
AGGCATCATTGTACATGTAGCTTTAAAAATGTGTACACCTAGTTATAAAAGTTTGAAATGTGCTGTAATGATTTTGATTGAATATAAATTTGCTAGTTTAACTGAGTAAAAGTTCTGCAAGGGCTTACGTTTGTGTAAGATTATCCATTAGTACATGTACATAATCACTTTAACACATAAACCAGAGCACAAATAATAGTATAGGTAATGCCAGTCAATTTTGTGTGTGTACATTTTGTTATTAATGTACATGTAATTAAACTTATTGTTCGATTATAATGTTAAAGTGGGTATTATGTATCTCCACTTCTGTACTCTATTTTCATCTCTTATTTTGTGACTATGTTAGGCCTTTCATTTCATCCAACTCGCTCATGGATATTGGCTAGTCTTCACAATGGAGCTATACAGCTCTGGGATTATCGAATGTGTTCACTTATTGAGAGATTTGATGAGCATGATGGCCCTGTACGTGGCATCAGTTTCCATACTAACCAGCCTCTTTTTGTATCCGGCGGTGACGACTATAAGATTAAAGTGAGGGAAAGGAGTGATGGGCTTTAGAGAGCAATTTCTCTTCTTTCATGAAGAATTTTAATTTCAATACTTGGCTAATTGATATTAATTTCTTCTCACTCCCTCCTCCCTCTCTCTCTCTCTCTCCTGTAGGTATGGAATTATAAGCAGAAGAAGTGTTTGTTTACATTACTAGGTCATTTAGACTACATTCGTACCACCTTCTTTCATCATGTTAGTTCATCATGGCCTACCTTATTCATCTTTCATACTCTCATTGTCTCTTATTTTAGGAGTATCCATGGATCATTAGTTGTTCTGATGATCAGACCATTAGGATCTGGAACTGGCAGTCAAGAACATGTATATGGTATGAAGACATTGATCCATCTCTACTTATACTGATCATATTCTCACTCATAGTGTTCTTACTGGTCACAATCATTATGTCATGTGTGCTCAGTTTCATCCCTCAGAGGACCTTGTTGCTTCTGCTTCACTTGATCAAACTATTCGTATCTGGGACGTATCTGGTGAGTCTCTAACTCTCTATAGTTTTTTTGTTACATGTACATTGTACAATTCAGTGATATTGTCCATGTGAGTGTAATAGAGAGTATTTGTGCTAGTGTAATTGATAATTGTAATTTAAATTTTGTAATTAGTGACTGACTATGTTTTGTTTACTGTTGTCACGTTCAATTATGTGCATAAAATGTACATTATGAAACAATCACATAACTTTTAATGCACATATGTTATGCATGTACGTGTACATGTACCTCTGTTAATGAAGTACCCATCACCTCGCCTAATGAAATTGGCAGGATATGCAGCATTGTTATGCTGTATTAGCAATACCGTATTTCCTCTAAAAATTCGTCACATCAAGTTTTGTATTTGTAATTTGTAAAAACGAATTTTTAGAGGGAGAGTAGCTATGAAGCTCATAAATAAATTATTTTGTCGAATTTGGAGGGATCCATTAATACACGAAACCAGCTATATACTAACCTGGCTGTTCAGAGTATCATTCTCTCATACTGAACTTAGGTAAGTGATAAAATTAGAACAACATGGAACAATAATATTAAAAACAAATTTTTAGAATGAATTATGGTAGAAATTTTGAAATAATTATTTATTTTCGAATTTAGAGCGTCGAATATTTAGAGGAATTACAGTACTAACTTTATTTGGTTTGAGAATAATTTTGAAACAGTTGAAGCAAGAGACATGAGAAACTGCATGCTTAGAAATATTTATAGGATGATCAATGATGTATGCATTGTTACAGCAAGAGACAAAGCCCAGCACTTATGCTCAAAGAAACTGATTCTTGCTTCTTTCAATTATATGCTACATTCAATGAATGCTTATGAGGATCGAACCATGCATGTTACATCATGTATGTACATGTACATGTAGGTTTTGAAGTTGAAATGCAACATGATTTTGATATGACATGAAACAAGTTCGTGCTTATAGGACTAAAACATTATGTGAAAGTGTTATATAATTTTCTACATGTTACATGAAACATGACTGAATCAGTCAAAATCAGTTGCAGAAAAGTCATGTAGAATTCACATGCAAAAAAACATGACAAAACCAGCATGTACATGTAATTTTCCATTGCTTGTTAAAGTTGTTTTGTGTTTGTCTAACCATTATTAATAGCTTGTGTTTGGCTGTTATCTTGCACTACCTAATAGTTTTTGTCTAACGGAAATGTTGTTATTCTTTTGATGTTCTCTTTCCGAAGAATTCTTTGCCAAACTTACACATACGTAACATTACATTTGTGTACTCTATGTGAATGTGTAATGTACACATGCATACAGGTCATGCAACTTGCTATGTGTATAAACTGCTTTATTAGTAGCTGGCAGCTTGCTTCATCTCATTTGTGAATAGTATACACTGAGTCATGGTTTTTAATTTTTTTTAATTTATAAGAGCATTAGATATAATTGATCAACTTAAAGCTGGTTTACAATATGACGTTAGGGACATACTGTCAATTTTAAATCAAAAGCCTGTGCAACTTGACCTTTTGATGCATGCTTTCTGCTAGAATAGAACCAGATTCTATTCTAGCATCAATGTAAGAGTAATATTGCACAGGATTAATGAATTTTTTTATCTCCTCTCTTTCTTCCCTTCTCCCTACTCTCTCTCTCTTTCTTCCTCTATTGTAGGTTTACGTAAGAAGACAGTGTCTCCTGGTTCTGGTTCCAGATTTGATGATCATCACTCCAGGTCAACTGGAGGAGGAGGAGGAGCACCCACTGATCTCTTTGGAACTGCTGATGCTATTGTGAAACATGTGCTGGAGGTTAGGGTTGAGGGAGAGAGAGGGTCTGAGTTTCAATGTTATTCCATTTATGCAGTCATGAATTTATTGATATACAAGTAGTAGTTTATTTTGTGTAAATTGGTGTAACATGGTGGAACGTGTGATTTATTCAAGCGATAAACTGTTGAAGTAGATGAATAAGAAATTAAAATCACTCAACCTATGTACAATGTACATGTAGTACGAGTACTGTGGATGCCATTTTGAGTGGCAATAGTGTACATGTACACTGTGTAGTGGAACAGGAAAATTTCCAAAGCGTTACGGTGGTCTTGATGCTATTGCTAAGTAGCAGCTACCGTATTCAGAAACTGTACATGTACTGTCACTTATAGCATAAGAATAAGCTTTGACTGTATCCTTCTATTCCCTCCAATTACATGTTGACTATAGCAAGTACTGCAGGCATGCATGCATGTACGTGTACATGTATGGAAAGAAAATGGAGGAATTTTACTCATTAGTGTGTGTGTGTGTGTGTGTGTGTGTGTGTGATTGTACATGTAATGTATATGTAGATGTTTGAACTTTGAAACAACTTTGAATGTCTATACAGCAGTAACACTGCTCTACTCAGTCACATTGCTTTTTCTCACTGGTTCTTGTATGTGTCATCAGAACAGCTAGTCTACATGTATAGTACAATAGATCCTTTTATGAACTCAATTAACTTTTAGCACTTCAGTGATTGTTGCCATGACAACAGGACTTTGATTGGTCATAATAAGGGTGTGTCTTTACAGATAATAGTTATTTTAAATTTGTTTCACTATAGCAGCCTTAGAGATGTTTAAAATATTTTAATTGCATAAATACTGAAGCCACACACTTTTAAAATATATATTCATGTTAATATACTGCATGCTTCACATGATGACACCTTTCATATTGCTTCCTTTTTTATTCCAAGGGTCATGATAGAGGTGTCAATTGGGTTAGTTTTCATCCATCCCTCCCTCTCTTGGTATCTGCTGCTGATGACAGACAGGTTAAACTATGGAGAATGAATGGTAGGATTTGTACATGAACACTGTACTTGTTGCCTCTGTCTAAATTAATTTAATTATATATTATATCTTTGATCTCCTGTTTCCTCTTTTCCTCTTCTCTCTTTCTCTCTCTCTCTCTCTCTCTCTTCCCTCCCTCTCTCTCTCTCTCTTCCCTCCCTCTCTCTCCTTTCTCTAGATGCAAAGGCTTGGGAGGTTGATACATGCAGAGGTCATTATAATAATGTCTCGTGTGTTATGTTTCATCCAAGACAAGATCTCATTATCAGTAATTCTGAGGATAGGTCAATTAGAGTCTGGGACATGTCAAAAAGGTATGTACATGTACTTTATACATGTATAATTTGTACATCAATGTGTACTGTGATTTTGAGCTCCACTATGGTGCATGCATGAACACGACATAGAATGAAATGTACATGTTTTAGTTATCTTTCCTGATCCATTTATTGATGATGTAGGACTGCTATTTATTCTCATCGTCGTGAGTCTGATCGGTTCTGGACCGTAGCTGCTCATCCCTCACTCAATATGTTTGCTGCTGGTCATGATGGAGGGATGATGGTCTTTAAACTGGAGAGGGAGAGACCAGCTTTTGGTCTACACCAGAACACACTCTATTACATTAAAGTAATGATGCGTGAATTACTGTGTATTACACAATGCACTACATGTAGACCTGTGTACTGTAGTTGTGTGGCGTATCTGTGTTTTGTAACATATGATCACATACGCTGCATGTATGCTTTTGTCTGATTACATGTATATGTGTACTACATGTGTTGTCTGTGTACATCTACTTCACAGCTTTGTACTCTTTGCTTTGTTACTTTATATTACCTTCTCTTTGTGACTCTCCTGACCTCCTTCCATTTGTTTATTAGGAGAGGTATCTAAGACGCTATGAATTGGGTACTTCTAAAGACCATCCAATAATGGCTATAAGGAGGTGAGACTATTACCAACAACCAAACTATACATACATGTATATTGTCCTATTCACTGTGGACTGTATACTGTACAGGATGATCTGTTGAAGAGAAATTGAATGACTATATTATTAGGATGAATATTAGTGATGGGCAGTTTACATTTAGCTTTTTCGAATTTGCCATTTTGTTCAATCTGAGCTGACTGAGCATGCTCAATGACATCACCATGCAGTTTAAATTCACTCAAACTCCCAATAAACCATCTTGTACGGAACATTTCATATTCATTGTGTTGATATTTAACTATGGGCAGGACCTACACTATATATTATTGTTTTTAGTGTATAAATTAAATGCTTCAATACACAGACTTAACTTGTAGATAGTTGACCTGTAAAGAGAGTCCATAGTGTGCCTCATTAGTACATTGCAATCCTAACTGCCTATAATTGTGTAATTGTCTTGGAATTTTACAAGGAAAGTTTAGTGTCAGAATTTATTGAGATTCTGTGGAACTGTACATGCACATGTACTGTAAAATTATTTTTGAATATTATTTTATTTCTTCCCACACTCTCCCTCTCTGTTCCTCTCTGTTTCTCAGAAATGGTACTCCACAGTACAGGTCCTCCCCTCACTCTCTCTCTTATAATCCTGCTGAAAATGCTATCCTAGTTTGTTCTGTAAGTATAATATATACCTCACATTGGAGAATTTGTTCAATTTAGTATATTTTGTGTAATATCCTAACAATTTACTGTTTCTACCCTGCAGAATACCACTAATACTGAAACTGCTTATTATGAATTATTTGCAATTCCTCGTGACGTCGACACTTCAAATCCTGAATGTAAATGCACTATCACAAACACCCTCACATGTTTGTACATGTATGGTATATATGTACACTGCATTCCAGTGACTGATTTTTATTTTTATTTATTTTTTTGTTGCATGTATCACTATTCCACCAATCTGTGGATGTTTCTTTTACATGTTTAAAATATTCCTTTTTCACTTTTATCTCTCTCTCTCTCTCTCTCTCTCCCTCTTCCTTCAGTTGTTGAGAGTAAAAGGTCTCCTGGTATAGCTGCTGTTTGGGTTGCTCGTAATAAATTTGCTGTCCTTGATAAGAACCACCAGGTAAACTATCCTTCGTCACTTTTACTGTACAGAGTTTTACCTGGTTTCAGTTGAATAGCAGTTAAACATATTATATGTCAATGTACTAGTAATCATCATGCAAGTATATGTACAGTACATGTACATGTACATGCACATGCATGCATGTTATTACATGTGTTCTCAGCTCTAGTTATTGTGTATTATATGCTACCTGATGTGTTACATTTCTAGCTATTAATTAAGAATCTTCGTAATGAGGTCTCAAAGAAAGTTCAGACTCCACCCTGTGACACCATCTTCTTTGCTGGTACTGGGCAACTACTCCTGAAGGATAATGAAGGAGTCACACTGTTTGATGTACAACAACAAATGTAAGGAGAGAGAGGGAGGAAGGGGGAAGGGAGAGAGAGAAAGGGGAGGGAGAGAGAGGGGGAAGGAGGGAGGGAGGGGAGGGAGAGAGGGAGGGAGAGGAGGGAAGGGAAGGGATAAGAGAGACATAGAGAAAGGGAGATAGAGAGAATTGCATATAAACATGAATGGAATTTAACTTTTTTGGTTTCTATTTATATCCTACAATATATCTGGAATTCTAACTAAAGCTTGTACAACATGTATCAATTGTTGTTTTTCTTTTTAATTTTTTAATGATAGTTCCTTGAATACTGTCCGTATTAGTAAAGTAAAGTATGTTATATGGTCAGCTGATATGACACACGTGGTGCTACTGGGAAAATTGTGTAAGTAAAGTAACTTGTACAATTTATATGAATTATTTGTACTATACTACATGTATATGAATGTATGATTGTACATGCATGGTGTTATTTTTGATGTTCAATCTTATATGAACATTCTCTCACTCTCTCTCTCTCTCTCTCTCTCTCTCTCTCCCCTTCATATTTTCTCTTGTCTTTGTCCTCTATTTTTCTCTCTTCTTTCCCTCCCCCTCCTCTGCAGCTCTTGCACTGTGTAACAGGAAGTTGGAGTGTTTATGTACAATAACTGAGAATGCTCGCCTTAAAAGTGCAGCCTGGGATGACAGCAAAGTTCTCCTCTACACGACTTCAAACCACATCAAATACTGTCTGTTTAACGGGTAATTCAATACATACATGTAATCTGGTAATTCAATACATGTACATGTAATAGTACTCATCTTATGTATTTGTGTCATTGTGTTTGCATCTATGTGCATGTATTGTGTTTTAATTAACACTTACACCATCTCATATTAAATACAGTGTATACATAATATATGCTATACATGTGTATGTATATAAGTATATTTCTTAATTACATTGTGTTTGTACTTTACATGTATACACACACTTTCCTTTGTATATATGTAGAGCATTCTTTTGGTAATTTATATAATTGATGTTTTAGTGTCAGTCTCTAATTAATGGAATTATTACAACAGTATTGTGTACAGCTTGTTAGGGGAGCTTGTGGGGATTATTTATCCCAGGGGTTCTGATATTATTTTGGGTGTTGATTTTACCTGGAGGGCTTCATGGCATGAGTGTGAATATTTTTCTTTTGTTTGTTTTTGTAATTGAAGTTGTTAATGAAGGTTAAGTTAACAGTTTGATACCTGTTAATTGTGTGTGTTATGCTAATAATAAAATTAATATATAGTGTTGTTTGTATTGCACTTATTAGCAACTATAGAGATAAAGGGAATGATGAAATCAGGCATCACAAAGGGAAGCTAATTAGCATGCTTTATGTGACAGTGTTTTCATCAAAATAGATCTGAGCTCTATTTTATTACATTGTGTGATGTTCTTGTGTTGTACATCTACATGTACGTGTGTAGCTTAATTTAATATGTGCACATGCTTAATGCCATGACCTGCAGAATTTTGTCAAATTAAAAACTGCCAAAATCTATCTCCTCCAAAATCAAGTACTATAGTAGCAATTTCTACATGTATGATATGCACAATTGTGTTTATGACTTAATTTATTTTAGTACCAAATTAATTTTATTATTTGTGACACACAGTCTGATGCTGTTTGATCACTAGCTGTAATGATGTTGTACTGTTACATGTTTATTGTGATTAGTATGTTTACCACATAATACTTGGAAATAATATCAGTCTTTTAAAAATTTTATTATGCTCATATTTAATAGTTTGATTCTATATGAGGAAAACTAAATAATTATTTTTACACTAATTATCTGTTGACACACAACTCATGCTGGGTTAGGGATGTCCCTATTTTCGTTATGTTAATTATACAATACTGATGATAATGATAATAATAATAATAGTTATTATTATTATTATTATTATTATTATTATATCTTTTTTTAATACTCAGTGACTATGGTATAATACGTACGTTGGATTTCCCAGTATACCTCACAGCAGTCAAAGGTGGTAATATATACTGCCTGGATAGAGACTGTAAGACAAGAGTACTGAATGTGGACACCACTGAATACAAATTTAAACTAGCACTGGTGGAAAAGAAATATGATGAGGTAAGTTATAAGCTATAGCTATAGGGAGGGGAGAGAAAGATTCTGATATTTTTTAATTGAATTATTCTTAAATATTGCACATGTCATATGAGTTCATGTATTATTTGCATACATGTATGTGCTAATTTGGCACACATTTATGTACATGCAGGTGTTACACATGGTTCGTACTGCAAAGCTTGTTGGTCAGTCAGTGATTGCTTATCTCCAGAAGAAAGGATATCCTGAAGTTGCTCTTCATTTTGTGAAAGATGAGAAAACAAGATTTGCACTTGCACTCGAATGTGGAAACATAGACGTGAGTTTAGTGGTATGGGAATGAGCACATTTGTATGGGAATGGAAGAGAGTCTGCCAGTATAGGAATGATGATAAGTCTTTTTTAGTATAGGAATCAAAATATGCGCATATCTATTAGTATAGGAATGACTCTAATTGTATGGGAATATGTGACAATTTAGCATTTAAAAAATGCCTTGAATTATAGCTGGTAATTTTAAACTATTATTCACACCCTCAATGGCCAAAAATTCACCAAATTAAAACCAGAAATTTCCCCTTCAAAATATTGTGATTTCTTTCTTCTTCAGATTGCACTGGAGGCAGCTAGGACAATGGATGACAAGCAATGCTGGGAGAGGCTGGCAGAGGCTGCTCTTGCTGTGGGTAATCATCAGGTTAGTGTTAGTGTGTGGGTGGACCTCCTCTCATCATTTGGTTGTAGATTGTTGAGATGTCGTATCAACGTACAAAGAACTTCGACCGTCTCACATTTTTATATTTAATAACAGGGAACATAGAAAAATTAAAGAAAATGATGAAAATTGGTTAGTATAGAAGACTAATGTACATGTATACTAGATTACAGCATTTCCACATTTCCTTCATATTCCAACAATTTATTAATCGATACGCTTGCTGGAAATCATGAGAATATTTATATTTTTTAATGAATAGAATATTTTGCTAAAATATTACCCTGAAAAGTAAGCTAGTACCGTATGGGGGTTATATTTCACTGGAAATAAATTTCGCGAATTTCGCGTTTTCATTAAATTCACGAAATTAAATTCGACAAAAGAGGTGTGGCACACTAGTAAAAATGGCTGCAGAAGGTAGGATTTGCGAAAATTTATACCAACAAATCGCAAATCTGGACAAATTCGCGAAATTTTATACCAACAAAATAAAACCCCTATACAGTATTTATGTACATCATACACTACATTATTATACATATGCATATTGTCTGTGTATGATGCATCTTTATTTCTCCCCTTTTTCCTATAGCTGAGGTACGTAAGGATATTAGCAGTCATTATCAAAGTGCTCTGTTGCTTGGAGATGTTGAGGAAAGAGTTAAAGTACTCAAAATGGCAGGACAAAGTCAGTCTTAACATTGTACCTTAAGGTTACTTTTAAATGCGGGTACTATTAATTGCGAATTTTGCGTTTGGGTTAAAAATCACAATTATTAATACACGCAATTATTAATAATGACATCATGATGCCATATAACTATTAGTAATAATTACTTAATCGCAATTTTTAATACCAGCAAAATCTACCTTGTGCTAAAATTGCAAAATTTAGTACCTGCAATTAAAATTCACTCTAAGGTATTTGATCTTTAAGAGCACATTCTGTTAATAATGTTTTGCTTTACATGTATAGATTCACTGGCCTACCTAACAGCAGCTACTCATGAACTAGCAGAAGAAACTACTTCATTAGCAGAATCACTGGCTCACTTAGAGAAAGTAATAATAAAATATAGTACATGTACATTGTACCTGCATGTATCACACGTACACTAATCAAGTAATCATGTACATGTATCTAAACTTGTTTTATACTTATAGCGTATAATAATTATACATATGCATTGTAGTACCAGTCGGATTTTGAAGCAAATTTTTAAAACCTTTTAAAATCTAATTTTGATCTCATTTTTATAAGTCAAGGTTCTGCGTAGAAAAAAGTTAAAGGTGGTTTGAGACTAATATTGTTCCTTTTTAATTTAAGTACACCATACTAGTAGACTACAATATCATGCTTTATGTATGGTTATTAGTATTAATTAGATGGTTGGTCTAAGTGATGAGCTGGCTGGTTCATTTGTTGAAGTGGTTGTCCTGATCATCCCTGACCACCATAGGCAGGACAATGATAAGTATTTGTACATGAAAAAATAGAGAAATCCCTAATAATTTTTGACAAAATTGGGCCAAAACCTATACTATGCCAGTACATGTGTATTTAATGATAAATACTACCATCACCACATGCACATACATAGTAGGTGTAAGTACATACATGTACTAGACTCTCTTGTCTTGTTTTTGTAATTACAAAGTATACATGTAATGTACATGTACATACAATACATATAAAATTATAGAATGCAGTAACACAGTACGCTCTTGTTTTTATTACACTTTTATTTATTGAACAAGACATCTAATATTTACTATATTTACTATTATTTATTTTAGTAAATTTTACTACTAGCACACTACTCGCCATCCTGTTTTCTTCCTCTCTCTCTCTCTGAGCATATGTTATACATGTACAGGTCAATACATAAATAATTCATTAAGTGCCAAACCAAAACCCAGCCTTAATAGTAACAAGTAAATAAAAAACATTAAAAATGGAAAAGTAATAGGATTGAATTGGAAAAAAGTAAAGAAACAAGAGGGTACTTGCAAACTGGTGAGGTAAGAAATCCTAAACCACTGCATAAACAATATTACCCAAAACTATTGTAATTATCCTCACAAAATAACTATGAAGCAACTAAATGCAGTGGTGTAGGATTTTTACCTCACCAGTTTGCAAGTACCCTCTTGTTTTCTTACTTTCCAATTCAGTCCTACTACTTTTTCATTTTTAATGTTTTTTATTTACTTGTTTCCATTCTTTTTCTTAAATTAATAAATTACATTCTGTTATGATTCTGTGGTTAGGTTAATGCTTATCACGTGCACATAACATCAAACCACAAACCCACGGAGTGCTGCGGCTGGATTTTGTCTTCCATTTTGTTCTCTCCTTGCTTCTTTTTGAAGCTGCCTTTGTGGCCCTTGACCCAAGCACAAAGGACTGATGTAAAAGCCAACTTGAGCAGTTCTGTAGTTTAAAAGATTATCCGGTGCATAGAAGAAGATGAAAAAGTCTGAAGAGTTTTGCAGAAATTTGAATTTGGGCCTGTTCTCCAAAGAAGCTCCCACTACAGTACAGTCCACTTTAAATGTACCAGGAAAATTGCTCAGTGAAGGAGAGGTCATCTAAGCCATTTATAAGGTTGTAGAACATAAGATAAAAGAGTTATAAGTGATTGAAAATCGTAAAAACTGCCGCCATCTTGAAAAACCGACCTCAATCCTACTTATAGGCTACTGCCTATGTAATAATAGCTAATAAAAAATAATGATTGTCTAAAGTACATGGCCAGGACATGGTCTTTTAAGTTTATTCTGCCAGGAGAAAAGAAACCAATACCTTCCAGTATGTAGTGGTAGGCCCAGTTGTGTTAGATAATAATCATAGGACCTGTGTATCTAGTGTCAGCACACATGTAACTGTACAAGCCATATTGTAACAACAGCTTTTTAAGGCAGGCAGGGTGGTGAGAGTTTGGCCATTAAAAACGTTTTAACCCCCAGTTCTGGTTCTCAAGACCGGACTGCCTAGCCTGCTGTTCACCACGGCTTTCATGCTAACACAGTAACCGTAACAGTTTATTTATATTGTCACATGGTATGATAATTGGTGTCTCTGAGTCGTGGACAGAGGGTTGAGGGCGAGATGCAAAGTAGATAGCCAGGAAAGAAGCCTAGATGGGTAGGCAGACTAGGAGCATCAACCGACTGTGGCCAACACTCTGATGTTTGACTACCAACAAGAGTTGGGCGTAGTGTCCTCACTTAAATTTAATGTCACATTATTTAATATCTCTCTCTCTCTCTCTCTCTCTCTCTCCCCACAGTTACCAGAAGTATATCCACATGCTAAGCTCCTCCTTCCATCTCCTCCAGTGTCTCAGATTGAAGAGAACTGGCCTTTATTAACAGTGTCAAAGGGTTTCTTTGAAGGAGCGATTGCTGGAGGTAAAGCAAGTGACCTCTCAACTGCAATAGGTCTACTGGAAGAGGAGGATGGAGGGGCAGGAGGATGGGGTGAGGATGCTGAACTTGAGATTGATGAAAGTAAGCTTACATGTACATGTGTACTTGTATATTGTGTATGGAATTACTATAAGTCTTAGTTTAGTTTAAAAGTATGATAGAAAATGTAACAAAAATGGAGAATTCTCTCCTTGCCAACATTTGGCCCAAGTTGTTAGCTTTGTATTAGAATTACATGTACATGTACACTTGTATTCTTGTAATGGTAGTTAATTGTGAATTTTATTAAATAATAATGATAGTTTTAGTTTTATTTATTTAAGCTTGATACATATTGTTGACTACATGTACATGCTCTTCCCTGACTATACAAAGTACTGAGAATACATGTATGTAAATATAGCTTAGACAAAAAGATATATTTTTTACAAACCAATTAAACTGTGTGGACAGAATGACAACCCAACTGCTTAGTATTAGTACCCGCCTATGCAAGCGTGGCGAGTCCAATAATAATAAGGAGGAACTCTGCATAACTGCTTGAATAGACATACATGTACCTACTCTTCATTTTGTTCCAATAATTCTAATCAAAACCATAATCTCATTTACACGTATGTGCAATGGCTTTTATAACTACACGTGTACATTTGTAAAACATAATTTCCTCTAAAAACAATACTCCTACATGTATATGTACTATTATCATTATTATTATTATATAGCTGGTGATATAGTGGAGAGAGGTGCTAATGGTGAGCTGGAGGGACTGGAGGGGGAGGAAGGAGAGGAGGGAGGGGCCGGGTGGGACATTGAAGCTGATGACCTGGATCTTCCCCCTGACCTGGTACAACCCACCTCTAATTAATAATCACGCACATGTATCTTTATTTTTAAAGGATTTGGATCATGCTGTTGGTGGAGATGTAGAGGGATATTACGTGCCCCCTGCCAAGGGGTCCAGTCAAGCTGAAGTCTGGGTCAAGAACTCACAGTTGCCTGGGGATCACGTGATGGCTGGATCCTTTGATACAGCAATGATGGTATGCTGTACCTATTGTACATGTATTTTAAAAAAACATTTTTGTTACTATAAAAATAGTAGCACATTTTGTATGGTAAATTACAAATACAGTAAAAGTGGAATATATTTTACTGCCTTTATTATTTACTTTTTAAATGTTTTTAATTTTACTGTTAACATGTGAGCTAATCAATGTAACTGACAAAAATTAACTGTTTTTTATTTTAATTTTTTATTGTAAAATTAAAGTCACCTTAAAATATTCCACTTTACGGCATTATTGCAAATTTGCAATGGCTCATTTCTGTTTCTATATTTATGTTTAATAATTTTATAATCCTAATTGATAATTATTTTTTACCACAAGTCATGTCATTATATATTAATTCATGTATTATATTTCCTGATATTCAGTTGCTTCAAGATCAAATTGGAGTCATTAGGTTTGAGCCATTCAAAGAACACTTCCTGTCTGCCTACTCTCAGAGTCGTGTTGTTGTTGAGGCCATACCTCTCCTCCCCCCACTGTTAGGGTACCCTCATCGTAACTGGAGGGAGGCAGGAGCCAAGGGAGGACTGCCTGCAACAGCTCTGAGACTCTCTGATCTCAGCAACAGACTACAAGTAAGGACCAGGAGAGGTTCATTATAAACTGTATGCAACAGGGTTTCCCACAAAGTACCCTAAGTGAGCTAAACAGCATGAACTTCATGAGCTGACCAGCGCTACAATCCTACATGGCATTTGGAGCAAATCATTCCTTAAAAAATCCTGATTGGAATTACACATGTAACTCAAATATTCTACACAGCATGAGAGCAAATGAAAATTATAAAATGGAGACTTCTCTCCTACCCATTTCTGGCGAAATTTTGCCACAGACTAAAAGCTATAGCTTTTGGCTGTTGGCCTGATTTTTGAGTAATTTTTAGATTTCATAAAAAATCTAAATTTCATTTCAATCATCTTAAAGTTGATATACAAAATTAAGATTTGCATGTACATGTATATGCATCACAAAGGATTTGTAAAATGGAGATTTCTCTTTCCACCATTTTTGACTAAATTTGGCCCAAAACTCTGTACTGTAATATGTACAGGGTCTTAGGCCCAATTTTTTAGCAGTTTGACAATCCACTGATAAGAAACTGCTTGAATGTTGTGCCAAAATCCTGTGGGAAACCTTGTGTATGTCAATACAATCAAGAGTACACAATGCCTAAGTGAACTGCCCCATCTCAGCTCCTGCAAGTGTGTAGATTTTTAATGAAATCACATTCTGCATACATGTACATGTACTGTGTATCAGAAGTTGGCATGACTGTGGGAGTATAGTTTGTCTTTCACACATTTATTGTTATTTATTTTCTTATTCCTCCTCCTCCTCACCCACTTTTTCGTTATCTAAATTAATGTATCTTCTCTAAATTCTTTTTCTCTTACTCCTTCTCTCTTCCCTCCCTCTCTCTTTCTCTCTCAGCTTGCCTATCAATCAACCACAGGTGGAAAGTTCCAAGCAGCTGTTGATATATTCAAGTCGATAATGATGGATATCCCATTGCTTGTTGTTGATAACAAAGACCAGGTAGCTGCTACTCAACACTTACTCTCAAAATGCAGAGAGTATGTTCTTGGACTGAAGATGGAGATCAGTCGTAAAGAAATGCCTAAAGTAAGGGACAAAGACAAAGGAAATTGATGCATGTGAAATTTTTACTTTTTATGCATTTTTATATAATTTATTTTTGTCTTCAGAGAAAATTTTTGTTACATGTATACATTGTACTTGTGTTTGCCACTGTTTGGTAGAAAAAATTTAGCCTCCAATTTTATTGGCGCGTTCAACTGTGACAGTGCATACATGTACATGTATGTTCAGAAATCTCAATGTTCATTTGCCAAAGCTTTTTAAATTATTTTTTTAAACCTACATGTACATTGAATCTTGAATTGAAATATCTTTTTTGTTTAGGGCACACTAGAGGAGCAGAAAAGAGTTTGTGAGGTATGACAAACGAATTTGTATAATGCACATGATGTATTGATTACTATCGTCTCTTAGGTTGCAGCTTATTTTACTCATTGTGATTTAGAACGTGTTCATAATATTTTAACTCTTAGGACGGCTCTTAATTTGTTTTACAAGGTACCCAACACACCATGACTTCTCATCACTTGCCTATTTTATTTGTCTGTAGATAAAGAATTATAAAACAGCTGCTTCTTTTGCCCGGAAACTTCTTGCTCTTGGACCTACCCCTGATGTAGCTAATAATGTATGTCCACTGTCTCTCCTCTCCTTATTCCTTCTGTTACCTCTTTCTGTACATGTACACATAAATGAATAATGAGCATAATGTACTTCCTTCAATTGGCAGGTCGCCAGGTCCCTTTAAGATTGTTGTCATTCTCATTGGCAATCTGTATTTATTTATTTATTTATGGTATTTATTTATTTATTTATATTCCCACAAAGCATCCTAAATGAACTAAACAGCATGTTTCATAAGGTGACAAGCACTACAATATAGTACATTGTACATGGTATTTAGAGCAAATTTTTAACGACCTGGGGGCGAAGCCCCCAGGTCGTTCCTATAATTGAATTCACCGTCGCGCTATCTATATATATATATTTGTATGTCCACACTTACATTTCGTCTATACACGTTGTATTGGAGAAATAACAAGCCTTAGCAACCACCCGCCCACGCTCCTTTACATGAGTGGGTGTGGTCACGGCAAACAAAATGGCAGCTTACACATGGGACAAAGTTAAGAGCTTTCTAACAGCAAGAGAGCATAGAGATACTGTCTAAAGACTTTTCTAGAAGCATTATAAGGTAGAGAGAACCTCTGTAAAGTCTTAATAATGACCAAGTTGTACTTGCAAGGTGGTGAAATCAATTATAGGAATACTTTTTACACTGTTACGCTTGTTAAAAATGTAATTTTGATCAGAATCAGATCAAATTTTCTACACAAATTACAAGAACATGGTTTTACACCATGGTACATGGTATATGGTTTTACACATTGTAGCTTTGATATTGCTTTTCTCTCTCTGTCTAATTCTAGACCCGTAAGATCTTACAAGCGTGTGATAAGAGTCAAACAGATGCCCACAAGCTTCAATATGATGAACACAATCCATTTGTGGTGTGTGGTGCCTCATATAAACCAATATACAGGTAAGTAATTCCAATAGTCATTACAACCAAAACACTGATATTATATTATTTTTTAACTTTATTTTCCCTTTTTGTAGAGGAAAAGCTTGCGAAAAATGTCCATTCTGTTCTACATCTTATCTTCCAGAATATTCTGGATCTGTCTGTACTGTTTGTGAGGTGCGTGCGTGCATGCGTGTGTGTGTGTGTGTGTGTGTGTGTGTGTACATGCATTAGTAAATATATATGTATGTATTTATGCCAAGTTCACTTTAATTGTGTGCCTGTACTACATAGATTTTAGTAAGGTGTCATTAAAACTAAATAGCTGCAAAGATGAGCAGAGCTGCATGAAAAATATACACACGACTAAATGTGGACTATTTTACCCATAGCATAATTATTATGCATAATTGATCAGTTTACCTTTTTTGAAGCTACATGTACATGTACATGCATAGCTCTAGCACATACATAACTGTGTGCATGTACGTGTATGTGTGTATAATATGTACATGATTATTCTTAATTTTTTTATTATTTTAGGTTTCTGAGGTGGGGAAGGATTGTAAAGGTCTTCGTGTCAGTGCTGTTCAATTTCGTTAACTTATTATTTGGTGGGTGGTTGGAATAATATTATTATGCAATGACTCTAGTTCAATATTTGTTTTTTTCAATTTAATATTATTATTAATAATAATTGTTAATTGTTATGTTGTTATTATTAATAATAATATTATTTAAACTGTATTATGTGACTAATAATGATAATTTTGACTGCATATACTTTTAGTTTGGCTGTCAAATAATCATGCACTACAATTGATGTAGTTTTGTAAAAATATTTTTGAGAATAGCTGTTAAGATTTTGGCTAAAGTGAGAGATGTGTATTGTTTGTTCATGCCCAATGACACAAAGTAGCTGCAAAATAGTATTTTCCAATTGTTCTCACAGAACAGAATAGCTGAATATTAGATAATTCTGTTCGATCTGTTGTAAAATAGCATGGTGATATCAACATTTGTTCCATTTCCTCTTTCTAAACAAGTCCATTTATTTGCAAAAATGGAAGGCACACTTGATGTGTGAATAGTGAAAGCTGCTCTCTGGCCTCCTTCAATGTTAGCACTAGGTTGTTGGTTGAGGGCTGAAACTATTAAAGAGGAACAATGTCTAAAAGAGTTGCCTACTCAAGGCATCAACATAATTTGTCTTCCTCTACTGATGTGTGATATTACTTGGAAAACACTACACAAATGATGCGCGACAACACTACAGTGATTAATTTGCATAACTAGTGACATCTGTTACAATTAAGCAAAACAATGTTTTTTATTTCATTTGTGTTAACCTGCATTGTGTAGTGAAGATAATAAATTATTTGTTTTTACGAAATTTTTGATTTGAGAAATGAGCATCATTAATTACACATACAAAACTTTATATAAGTGAATAAAGTATTATTACGTAATATATACAGCAGGTGACAAATTTCATTAAACTATTTCATGCAAGTATAGTCAAGTAAGTGACTTCTGAATCCCCTCCTGTATTTTTGACGTTATTGTTTATCCTGTCTCTCTCACTGATAGTATGATCACGGAGTTCATCATATAGCCCATTGTCCACTCCACTCTGTGATCCATGGACCATCCTATTGTTACTGCCACTTTGTTGAGATCTCGTGAAGTGAGGTGGAGTAGGAGGGAGCACTCTGACAACAGGGGGAAGAGGAGGGAGAGGAGCAGATCGGATTGTAGGCTCAACTAGTCTGTCCCCAAAATATTTCATTTTATAGTAAGCCGGATTAAAACTCATTGACATACTGTCGTCCTCTTTTATTGTAGATAGTGAGTATTCTGAGCCATTGAGTTTTGGATTTTTAAACAGACTTTCTGCACTAGGAGCATTTGATGGAGTGGTTGATGGTGACTGGTGTATGTCTTCAGAATTATTATCTGTTCTTTTGACACACGTCCAGTATCGACATATACAGTAGAGGACTCCTAATGTGAACGAGAGAGAAATGATGAATGTGAGGAGTGTTGAAATCACTGAAGAGGCTAATACACTGTAGAATGAAGGAAATGGAACTCCCATGATTATTAGAACTTAGAAGACTTATAAAACTAGCTCAAGACAAAGAAGCATTTGCTTTTATAGGAGATTCTATTCAGCTCCCAGTGCAGGAAAAGGTGGGGCTCATTGGGGGCGTTTGGTCCTGAGGCTGATGAATAAAATATTTTGCATTTTTTACTATTCGTGATTATTTTGGGCTTGTGTGGAAAGACTGCTCGCCTCTGAAGTTTGAAGATGTTCTCTCTAGCTTTTACATTGCTCTTAATGCTCCCGGGGCTCTCTTTATGCACTGCTAACCAAAACCTTTCATCTAAATACAACTTCAATGCGACGCTGAGGCAAGACTATTATCAACTTTACTGGAGCTTCAATGAAACCATCATAAGCTTTGCAGTTAAAGTCAGAACTACAGGATGGGTTGGACTTGGTATCTCGCCAGATGGAAGTGCTCCAGGATCTGATGTGGCCGTAGGATGGATAGATGGCTCTGGAAATTCAATGTTTCATGTATGAGGATGCTCTAATGTATTAGATCTTGAGCCTTGCATGTGATTGGGTTGTAGACTATTATGGTTGTGCATTACTGTCTAATTGACATTAAAGATGATGGTATAGATGCCCTATTGCTAGCTTGCTTGCATTGTTTACAACTTTCATAAGATGAGGAATGCTTGTGTAATTTTGTCCATAAATATCCGAAATATGTACACACTGCACTATGCGCAATACTACAGTACATAGAAAGGAAGCATTATAATTTAATAATGTTTAACCCTATGCTCCTTTATAGGATTATCATGCAGTAGAGAATAGACTAGAGAGAGATGTAATGCAGAACTGGGACCTAACAAATGCTGAGGTAGGGGATGGATATACTGTCCTGGAGTTTTACCGCAACTTGACCTCTTGTGATAATCGTGATCTTGACATAGTGGTAAATACTTCATCCTCTTCCAATTCCTTTTTCAATTCCTTTTAAAATAGGCTGAGCCAATGCAGGTTTATTATCTATGGAGTAATAATAAACCAGGCTCTTCTGGTGATTTACCTGCTCTCTCACAGAGTGGTTTTGCTGTACTAAATTTAATCGGTCGCTTGAATCCATCTGGAAACAACAGTACTAGTGATGAAGAAGAGATGCTGTTTGTGGGTGTAGAGAATGTGAGTGACTAATCCAATGAACCATGGCTCTATTAGCATATACTATTTCTCTCTAACACACACACAAACTCTCTCATTCCTTCATGTGTTAACATTATAGGCTATGGTAACAGTTGGTGGCTCATATTGGTGCAGAGCTCATAGACTTCCAAACTCTATTCGCCATAATCCCAAATACATCACAAAGGTATGTTGTAAGTAGCTATGAACAATGTTAGACTGTGTGTTATTCTGACATTGTGTGTTCAACAAAACAATGATATGCAATGTATTTATATTGAGAATAATCTTAATATAGTTTGCTGCACGGATTAGCAATGGAAGTGAAGGGATTATCAGTCACATGATTGTTCAAGTGTGCATGGGGCTAGAGAATGAGGACCTGTCTGCAGATGGACGTTCTTGTGATATGGTTTCTAATAGGTTCGACTCTTGCTTCAATCAAGATGTGATAGGAGTCTGGGGGAGAGGAGGAGAGGTAACCAGATAATGGTGTTTATAACTGATAGTTAATATTCTTCTTTCAATAGGAATTTGTCTATCCTGATAATGTTGCATATAAGTTTGGTGGATCTGGTGATCCTTTGTTTGTTGTCATAAGGATCAAGTATGATCGAACTAATGGTAATGCAACTATCAGTGTAACCTCTATTTTAAGAACTCTTGTAAAATGATGACTTTTGTAATGCATTCAATAAAGTATCTTTGAAATGAGGGCAGCTCTACATGTACCAGTATATTAAGAATAGGTATTTAGTATGGTAGCAGATTAGTGTTAGAATAAAGAGTATCTGTATTGTAGTCTGAAGTTATATTGTTGTTCCTTTACTTATGCATCTAAAGTAATTGATACTTAAACCTGACTATAACTCACTCTCTTTCTCTCTTTTAGCACTAACTGACAGTTCTGGTATTGTGTTCACATATACAAGCACTCCCAGGGAGCATAATGCTGGAATACTGTATCTGGGTCACTATCTCAATCAAAATATGGTCATTCCTCCAAGAGCAGAAAATTATACTGTACTTGGAATATGCAGTGGAGCTTGCACTGAAAACGTAAACTTGATTATTGTTATTCTTACTACTATAAAAATTTAAATTTTTAGTATTTTCCAACTGGTGGGATCAATGTATTTGCCAATCTATTTGTTGCTGGTGGTCTTGATTGTAAGTCAAATATTTGGTTATTATAACTACATTCTCAATAATATTGATAGCAACTAGCCTTGAAATATCACACACTCGTGATCTCACCTGTCCATCCGGGAATGAAGTTAGTACAGGATTGAAGGCACTGGACAGAAATTTATTCTATAGCACTAGCATGCTACAGGCTAATTATTTATCTAGTGACGTGACCATTCAGCAGGTTTGTGACTATAAGCAAGAGTGTGATTGTGATGTAATGATTCCACTGTATAGTCATGATACACTAAATAATGCATTTTTAAGGCTGACCTCATTTTTGTGGCTGTGTAATTACCTTATTATAATGGAATGAATGGAATGTGATTATTTATTATACTGATATTAGAATTTGATACATAGCAGATCATGTGTCTTTACAATGTTGATATGTCCTAATTGTTGCCATAATTATCCTTATTAATTAGCTTTACATATTTTAGGGAGACAGTTTGATACTGAGATGCAATTATAATGCATCAACTCGAGCTAAAGTCACACTGGTACGTCTATAATCAATGTTCCCTCCTCCTCAATATAATTATACTAGGGTGGGGCTGGAGTACTTAATGAATCTTGCTTGTCATTTCCAGTTTACTATCCATACACTGGAATGAGTACCTGCACTAGCTATCCTGTCTTTGATAAATACGGAGATTTTGTTGAGAATGATGTGCCGTAAGTCATCGCTTATGAATTTTATAAGTTTTAACATTCTATTAATAAAAATTGTTTAATTTAGCACATGCTAAAGTTAATGATGCGTGGCCAGTACTATAAAAACAATCAATTTGCCAATCAATTTTCACACCATACAACTGTTTGTTCATTTACATTTGTTGTAGTAGTTTAAGTAAAAATATGTAACTTGGGCCTTACTGTAATAAGATTTTTGTTGGGTTTTACGCTGTAGAAAAAATAAACCAAAAATTTATGTAGTCCACTACATTTTGATGTATTTCTAACCATTGCAAATCACTTGGTACCATTTGTTGGTTTTATTAACTATAGGAGCAGTAATGAGGGGGATTTCAATGATCTTAATCTAGATCCATTTGGGGACTCTGATCAAAGCTCTACAACTGATATAGCTAATACTATGAATGATCTAGAGTGGACAGAGGATAGAATAAGAGCCTATGAGAGACTGGTGTATACTGAAGGGAGACAATGGTCAATGTGCCCATCTAGAGTAAGCACAATTATACTTAGATTATGCATGAGAAAAACCTGCTATACGGTTGTAAGTTATTCTTTTTATCATTATTAATAGAGATCTGCTGTTGATCTCCCTGATACAAGTTGCTGTGGTTATGAGCCTGATAGTGTTTGTAGCACTGATACCAGCACTCCTTGCTGTCAGAGACAATGTGCCATGAGAGTCAATAGTGCTATTGGAGTCTCTTTCAGTGTCACTATTTTGGCTCTGTCTGCTCTACTCATCTTGATATGCTAAAACTTATTTTGCTGCTTTTTATCTTGAACTGTGTGTGTAACTTTTCATTGATTTCATCTATTCTTAAGCACGCAGTTTTAGCAATTTTATCAAATTCAATATAGACAGTTAATGTTGATGTACCATGGTGATTTTGTTTATGGTACATAAGATAACATACTTGTTATGAATAATGTTTACACTTAGCAAACTGAAAGAAATGGTTGTTTAATTGATTTCGTACTTTTCATAATTACATTAACACACCATGAAAAATTATCAGATTAGTTTATTTGGGATGGAGTAAAACTTTTTACTGAGCTATTAGGAAAATGATTATGCTTCAGAAAAATTTCTGGCAATTTTTTGAGTATATAGCTTTAGCTTAATTTTTTGAGCAAACAAAAATTCAGATTAGAATCAGATTTGATCTAAACTTTCTACATAACACAAGAATGTATCAGGGATATAGATCTATGTACCAAAGTGTTGAAAAATTTTTCCTGGCCATTTTACTGAAATACCCTGCCCATGGTGTGGCCCCACTTGGAGAATCTATAATTTTTGAAGTCAATTTTGGTAGTACACAATAAAAGTAATTGTTAAATGCTTAAGTAGATTTGACACATATCAGTACAAGTGGCTTTTACTATAATCAGTAGAAGTATGTATGCACAGTAAGTACTGTACTTAAGATTTATACAGTATAGTGCATGTATATACATACTTGTACAAAATAATATTGAACAGATGATCAGCATTGATGAATTGTGATAAGGCAATTCAAACTAAATTACTTGTTTTACGGATTTTTTTTCTCTAAAATAGAGCAGGCCGGTTGGAATAAATTAAAATATAAACAATGAAATTAATTAACTACTCATTAATTAACTTTAATAATTGTTAGTTAACCACAACTTTTAAAACAAACTATCAAAATACTCTAGCAACTTCTGTGAGTGTAGGCTTATTTAACATGAATGGCTGCTCTAACAAGTCCCAAACAGTAGATGCCACAGAGGTTTGACATACAGTGGAAGGTAAGATAGAGGAGCTTGCTCTTTTAACAGTAACAAATACATTTAGCGCCATTTTAAATCTAGCCACACCCACCACGTGGTACTGCGCATGCGCATTAGAAAATTTAAATTTATTTTGATTTTCCAAAAATTGGAGTCGGTCGGATCCGTAAACCAAGTAATTTTAATGGAACTGCCTAAAGATGAAAAAAATTTTTTACCTTAATACCAATCAGACATGTTTTACACAATAATTGTCAATACAAATAATATTACATTTACTGTTCAATTCACTATCAAAGTATTAAAAGTGTCATCACTGCGCTGATAAGAATCAGCATGAGAGCACTGACACGTGTTGTGTCTGTACCACACTTAGCATGACAGCATCTTTGACAACATGGAGCAGGCTCAGTCCCAGTACACACATCAGGAGCTTCATAAGAGCAGCAAGACACTGAAGGGACGGTGCTAGAATAACCCTATCAATAAAGGAATACAGCACAACTTAGTCATAATCATAATACCATATTTTCTCCACATGAAGACCACTGGAGTCCCTCTTGATATATGTATTGTTGATAGCCATTGATTTGGTCTTGGGTCCACTTCAGGAGATTCATAGTAGACTCTAATGTCTCAGCACTTGATCCTGGTGTCAGGCTATAAAAGGATAGCTTGTGTTCATCTCTATAAATGGAGATAAAGGATCACAATATCTACTGAATCCTTACGGGACATAGTTGTCAATGAATTGGTCCATGTTATCAAAGAGTGGTAGGCTCACACATTTTGGTAGTTCAGTCATTCGAGGATAATACACAGGAAAAGAGAGGCACATCTCCTGCAACGTGCTCTCACCTCCCTTTAAAATAAAATAATTATTGATCAAATTAATAATAAAAACAAGACCAAAATTTAATTTTATTAAATTTTTAAAGTTGCTCAAATATTGGACAAAAATTAATAGTACAGGGATATTGACGAAATTTTAATTTCCTATTTTTATAAAATTGTGTTTATGTTGCTTAGAAAGTTTGAGCTTATTCCAACAAAAATTATATTTTTTATGAATTTTTGAAGTTGCTCATCAATCGGACAAAAATCTCTGTACCAACTCTGTAAAGGGTCTTCGGTCAAAAATGGCAAGGAGAAAATTTTCCATTTTTATAATTTTTTTCTGATGCATATATATATATATATATATATATATATATATATATGTGTGTAGTCACATTGCTTAGAAAGTTTGAGTCAATCCCGAGTTCTGACAAACATTAGATTTTTATGAATTTTTAAAATTACTCAAAATCAGGCCACTATAGGGCTATTGGCCAAATTTTATCAAAAATGATAAGGAGAGAATTTTCCATTTAAAAAATTTTTTCAAATACATACATGTGTTTATGTTGTGTACGAAGTTTAAGCCAACTCTGACTAAAATTAGATTTTAAAAAAATTTTTGAAGTTGCTCAAAAATTGGTGTACCAACAACCAATGACCCTGTACAGGGTCCTTTCCTTGGTCAAAAATGGCAAGGAGAGAGTTCTTGATTTTTATATTTTTTTCTGTTAGACATACATGTATTTATGTTGCACAGAAAGCTTGAGGATTTTTATTAATAATCTTAAAGCTGCTCCAAAATCTGACCAAAGGCCCTGTACTCTTAAGCAGGATTTATAATTATGACGCTAGGCCAACGCAACATCAATTTTCAATCAAAATCGTAGGTGATTTGACCTTTTCATGCATACTTCACGCTGGAGTTGAACCAGATTCAACTTCTGCATCAATGTAACATCAGGACTAGCGTCATATTGTAAATCCGCCTTTATGCTTACTAATGTCACTCCAGTTCTGCCAGTTGTGTTGTACTTGCACTCTAGCAGTAAAGTATCACCCTATTAGTGATGTACTGTATTAAAATGCTAATATATATGATGGCTCACTGGTAATACAGTAATCTCTTGAGGTAGGTGAGTAGCTTGCTGAAAATTAAAATCATAGTGTGGATTATTTTCAATCGGTTGAAGCTCTTGATAGGCAGTTTTCCCTTCACTAGTACACTCGGCTGTGCTTAGATGGGCCAATTTTATTCCAGAACCTATAATTATTATAAATTAATTATTTTGTATTAATAATAATTGATATAACATACCTGCTAGGTGAGTGTGGAGCATGCTAGCAAATATGTGCATTCCGGAAGATGGAAAATACTATAAAATAAAGGTGCATACTAAAGTACAGATTCTCTCAATAAAAGCATAGATATATACTGTTTTAGTGCATGGACCACTGCATAATCCAATGGTTTTGAAGTTGTTTGTGTTAGGAGGTATAATCATGACTGGAGCAACAGCGTGACCAAGAAACAGGATCCCAGCATCATATTGCCTTCTTGTGTCAATGTAAGTGAAGACAATACCAGAACTATCAGTAATACCTGTAATACACATAATACTGGTGGTAATGTTTAATAAAATAATATTACAGTACATACCTGATACCTGTTCTGGATTATTATAATGCAATTGTATGACAGCAAACTGTTCACCATTTGGTCCACCAATGGGAAAGGCAACATGCTCAGGGTATACAAAATCCTACCAATGAATGAGATCATTAAACAAAATGAATGAAGTAGTGATCCCTTACTGAGCCCCCAACGGCCCATGCCGCAATTAGAGTTTGACTGAGACAATTTCTCATATTATCACTGATCTCAGTGTCACAATTCCCGCCTTTTCCTGTATCGGAGTTATCTAATCCATCACAAACATATACGAGGATATGGTGTACATAAGGTTCACTACCAGATGTAATATAAGGAGATATCTGTCAGGAACATGTATTAAAGTTTTAAAGCTATTGCTTACTCTAATGATATATTTCTCTTCTTCAGTAATGGAAGAGTCCAGAGCTACTCCTGTACACCAGTAGGTGGTTTCATAGTTTGGTATTTCAACCTACAGCAGAATTAATTGTGTATATCTATGAATTACTGTATAGCTGGTTTATCTATTTGAACTTTCATTGAAATTAATTTTTTGTAGCTTACAAAATTTTTGTTAATTTTTTAACTATTTAATTTTAGTGGATTCGAGCCTGCACAAAAATTAATTCTAAATAAACCAGTTATACAGTGCTAAAAACTACCTCATTGACTGCAATTGTGAAAGATTGAGAGTCCTCTGGTATTGGAGGTGCATTAGGTAGTCCACCACGTAGATTAATGCTAGTAGAGCCTGCAGTGGTGTGCTTGCTGAGGCTAATGCTGATCGGAAAGGAAGCTCTGTAAAAGTTGTCATTCCAGCTATACACAATACGTGCAGTTTCTAGTAAAATTTCATTATCCAAGTCATCGCAGGTGATAAAGTTGCGATAAAACTCCAGGACAGTATATCCATCCTCTACCTCAGCATTAGTTAGGAACCAGTTCTGTATTGGATCAATAGGTGGAGCATATCTCCCATAAGCATACCTATCCTAATGGAGGTGAACAGTGTAGAGATGATTAACACTTGTGTCATGAATGGGAATGACTGTATGCAAGCATGTAAGCATTTATAGTGACATTTTGTGAGGGTCATATGAGCTAAGCTATTATGTCTAATATCATCATAGACCAGTATATTGCAGGCTAGCCCATTGCATTGGCACTTACATGAAAAACTGGTCCAGAATATTGATCTACCCATCCAATAACTACATCAGATCCTGGCATCTGTCCATTTGGTGAGAGTCCAAACCCAATCCATCCAGTAGTTTGTACCTTGACTGCAAATGATATCAACTCTGTGCTACTAGAGAAGTTCCAATAGAGCCAGTAGTAGTCTTGAACTAGTACTGCATTGAACTGATATAAAGTGAGGTCAGCTTTGCCACAAACAAATCCTGGGAGCACTAGAAGGAGTAAAATAAAAGACATTGCAAATTTGCCAATGACTGATTATATGCGTGGGCGAGTGCCAATGTGTTGTCACACCCATGCATAGATCAAGCTAATTAATAACACTACTGCCTCTTACAATAATACTAGTAACAATGTTGTAAATAAATGATAGTGAGATGTACTGGGTACTGGGTGTCATAAAACTACTGCTGCTATTAACTAGCAGGGCCTGGTCTACAAGACTATACTATTACCAAATAATTAATAGTAATTATTGTATTCAGTAATATGGCTGGTACCAGTGAACCATTTATACTTGTTAAGCATTTAGACGTACGTGATGCAAATCACGTTATTACATGTATATAAACCCTAATCTTAAATACATGTACTCCTACTATTTCTTCTCACTATCAGTAATAGCAAGAGTGGATAATTATTTAGGGAGAGTGTCTAACCTGCCTATATTCTGTGATACCACAGTGCATATGTTTACATCCATTTTTTGCAAGTATACAGAGTTAATCTCAGTAATCTTCAAAGTTATGGGTGTGGCATGTATATTAGTTACAAGTAAGATACTAAACTTGTTCCACTAGTTTGATCTGGAGCAGTAGAACTAAACTGGGCTCCTCCTCCCGTCAACATGGAATCTGCAAAACCATTAAATATGTCGACTAGATGTATAAATCCAATTTACCATAGTGAAGTTACTTTCTTGCAGTATCATTTCCACTATTGGCTCCTTGTACTGTACTCTACAACAATAAAAAATAGTCACAATTCACTAAATTACTAGTGTACAACAATGAGTAGTGAAATATCTTAAGGCATAGGCCAGAAATTGACTACCACCTTTAAACATTTGATAAATCTTCATTTTCAACAATTTATGAAATCCACAAAATCACAATACTTCTAAAATCCAAATGTGTAAAGGTGTTACAAAATTGATTTGTGGGTTGAAAATAATGAAAAGATCTGATAAATCAGTTCTCAAAAGTCCGGTTAAATTTAAGAAGAGTAATTTGGGAGGTAGCAACCCCTGTTCTTTCTAACTGGGCAGGATTAAATAATGTAGTACATGTAAATGAAGAGCCAAGTTTTACATTAAGGCATGCCAAAGTTGTTAATGTGATAGTAATTTTTATCACCACTAGTGTCGTTTTAGTTAACAATAACAAAAACTAAGCCAATTTTAGTGAGCTGTTTTCCTTTTAAAACTAAAATTCAAATTCCTCAGTACTTATAACTAAAGCTAAAACTATACTAGTTCTAATTAACTATAACTAAAACTAAAATTGCACACTTTTAACTAAACTATTGCAGTATGATTAAGAGGTGTGACCACCAATACTAGCAGTGTACTGTTGGTCAGGTCATTTAGTTCATTCACTAGTTCTTAATTTTGATCGTTTAATTGTTATTACATTAACAGAAAGAGTTTGGTGAATTAAACTATCTAAATACAATTATAAAGTGATAACAACAACTAAAACTAAAAATTATTACCATTGCATACCGTAGGGCGCCTTTTTTAGGGATATAAATTTCATGGATTTTTATTTCACGGGTTTAATTTTAGCAAATTTATGCTGTCTGCCATCTTGTACTGTATTAATTTGATTTTCGCGTAAGTAATTTTTGTAAATTTTTTTAAAAATCACGAAATTTATAGCCCTCAAAAAAGGCGCCCTAGGGTAACTAAAACTAAAATTATTGTACCATACTAATCACCACAACTGAATTTCATTCATTATAACATTTCTAGGTTTGGCAATTGCTCCCCTTGACAATACTGGGAGTGCACCCCCTCAATAGATTAATAAGAGACGATAGTACACATTCTTTAAATAAATCAATGGTATGAACAATGGGAAGGTATATGGGTTCAATACAGTATTACTCTTTACAGAAGAAGCCTTGCCATACTGGAAACTATAAAGTCTAAAGACTGTCAAAGCTTGGAAACAGTAAAGAAACAAAATGAATAAATGTATAAGACAGTTAATGGGAATAAGCCAAATAAATGAGAAAGCTGACACAGTAGCCACTCTTGTCCCCCTCCCCTGGTCTGCTAGTCACCTCCTATAACTTTTAACCTTCAGAGCAAACAACAAGAGAGGGAGAGACATATTGTCTAAACCACAACCTCAGGAGAAGAAGGAGAAGAAGGACAAAGAGAAAAGAGAGAGAGAGGGAGGAGAAAGTTCTACAAAGGAGGACTCAACACTTACAATTACACATGACATTTGACATCATGAAGATAACAATCACACACATATTTATTTAATAAATAAAACCAGCAATACTCAATCATTGCATACAATGCATGTAGTGTATGCCATAGTAGTCAACTGATGAATACAATACTAAATTTAGAAAGGTATTGTACATGTATTATATTGCTACAATAGATTAATAATCATGCATGTACAATGTACATGTACAATGTACATGTACATTGTTTTAAGTATTACCTTCGGCTTCGAGTGGCTTCTGGTTGGCCCAACCTCTTCAAACCCTCCGACAATACTTTTAAGCAGCACTTTTGAGACATCACCTTCAGGCGGCTTAGCTAGTGAGGAAACTAAGAAAACGCAGAGAGAAAGGAAAGAGATTTCTGATAACCATGACCACTTTTCCTTACCGGGCTTACTTTCAAGCTGAGAGTATTGGTTCAAGTCTATTTGCTCTCATTGTGGCCATTGGCTTCAGTATTTATGCTGCTCTCCCTTGCTTCATGGGCTATAAAGACAAGCACTATAACATAAGAAGAACAATACAAATGATATTCCCATACATCAAAAAAGAAAAGAGGTCAAACACAAGTGCTACTAATGAAGAGGCAAGTAACACTAATGGAGAGGAAGGTAGCAATGCATCATCCAATCACAGGGACACAGAATATGATACAAAAATATTCAGTTACATAATTCAAGAATGGTACCTCTTCTGGCTCTGGGTTCTACTGCTAGGTGTCATCATTACTACGGTTGTCATATTCTGGCTCAATTTCTTTATAGAACGATCTTCAACATGCGACATGAATTTTGACTGTTATCCCAATGAACCATCACTGAATATATTGGACGAGAAACCTCTGCCAAACTGCTCAATATCAGAAGCAAAATGTTATCGATTTACTTGCAACATTGGGAATGCAGTTGGTCTAGCAACAGGAGCCTTTGCCTTCTCTTGGGTCATTGCATCAGCTTTTCTGTGGATCATAATACAGTTGGGAGGCAATGCACTGAAAAAGACAAAAAATAATGAAAATGATTGCAACTTTCCCTGCAAGTGCTGTACCTCTTCCTTCTCCTGTGGTGCTTGTAAATTTTTGTACGAGTGCTCCTGTTTGAAAAATGATTGGTGCTCCTGTATATATGTATTCTGTGTGATTGGATTTCAGGCATTGTTATTCCTAAGTGCACTTGGACTGGCTGGGTTTAATTTCTACCTCTACTATGAAGGGAAGATATCCATAACATGCTACTTTGAGATAGGGACATTCTGCATCCTAGTAATAGTAGCATCACTCATGATATGGTGCTGGGGGTTTAAAAATCACAAAGCTACCATAAAAAGAGAACAGCAGCAAGGATCAGGAATAGGGCGGGATAATTTTACTCTGAGTTCTCAGCATGATTTGAATAAGGCAACAAGTACCAGTGATTTAGGGCCACACAACAAAGCAACCAATACCAGTGAAGAAGAAACCTTTATAGGTGGTAGTGATGATAGAGGTATAATAATGTCTGATTATCTGGTGTGTAATAACTGGTCCGTTTTAGGTGGAAGCCCTCATGATGACAATTCAAGTTGAATAGAAGATAGAAGCAGGTGCAAGAGCTACAGAAAAATAAAATAATGTAATTTTAACTTTATTATTATTATTATTAAAAAATTTAAATGGACGTGAAGCTATGATAATAATCAAAACATAAGTCCACCACACAGATCCTCCCTGGAAAACAGGAATCCACAATACACAAAGGCACATTATCATACACAATACAACTGTTATGACATTATCAAAAGAACACAAAACACCCACAAGAGGGGCTGTACCAGGGACTTTCCCTCATAAATATCATCACACTAATGAACTATAAATTAGTTTTTAATTAATGAATGCATACTGGCAGTGGTAATCATCATATTACATTTAGCAAAACACATACGACACATATTCTGAACATAAATCCACACAATTAAATACTATGCAATAACTTTTATGCTCTGTATACATTGATGTCTTTATTGGGCGAATCAATAAATAATGCATATTATTATTATGTGTGTGGGTCATATCGCTTCTGTGTACATTATGAATGAGAGCCCTCCCTCTCCCTCTCTTCCGGCACATCACGTGGTCAATGGCTTCATAAAAACAGGCCCACCACGGTCCCTAGTCTCCAGCGGGAGCTTCTACGCTACACTAAGAACTTTGTAAAGAAACTTCTATAACACTAGCGGGAAATGGAGACTTGGAAAAAAGTTGTCATTGTTGTAATCATTGTCCTTGGCATTCTTGCAGTAGCTGGAATTATTGTAGGAGTCACTGTGCCTCTTGCTCTTAAGAAAGACTAATAGGAAAGAGGTGTGCGGCCAGAAGGCAAAAACGAATTCAACTGCAATGGATGCTCACCTCAACTGTAATTATTCCAATTTTTTGTGTACCCTTTCTCTCTCTCTATGTGTATAACAATTCCCCTTAAGTTAAACGACAGTTACAATTTTAATATTTCAATGCTATGCATGCTGTTTTACATACAATAATGACATCAATAAGGAATTTTTTAATTATATTTGCTACTTCTTTATTTCAACAAGTTGTGTACTAGTAAAACATCAGAAAAGTAACTTTAACACACACTTTTAATAATTCAATTCCAATCACAAGTTTTAAGTTATAGGCATTGAAAAAATTAAGCCAGTTTCTCAAAATGGCCTACATCATTCATCTGTAGCATTTTAAAGTTAGCTTCTAAAACACCTCCAATTTAATTTGCAGTGTGTGCAAAGACTAAAAGAATAACAGTGAGCAAAAGCTGAATCATACCAGCCAGCTCATCATCATGTGACTATTTCGTCATAAAGACGCAATCAATCTGCGGTGGTGGTCCACATGCAGCTGGGCTGGACCACTGAGTGACTGTACGTGAAAAATAGTAGCCGCCCACTACCCACTAATGAATGTAAAGAGGTAATAGATACATATGCTATGTTAGAAGTGACTGATTTTGAACTCAAACAATAACCAAAAGCATGGAACAATAGGGAATAGAGCTACATAATTAGTACCGCACTATACTAAATGCACACTGAACAGATATAGTCACAAATTTTCTCCAAGTATCAGGTACCTTAGAGTAACTTCTAATTATATACAGGTACAAAATAAAGCAATTTTAACTCTCAGTAGGTTTTGTGGGTACTACATGTATATTTGCCATTAGTAAATTATCGTTACATGGTATGTTATTACATGTACTAATAATTGTGATTTTTACTTTAATAGCAAAATTAGCAAAAAAATTCCTGTAAAAATGGCCACACCCATCAAAATTCTGTGTTATGAAAAGTGGTTTAATGTGTATAATTTTTGGACTTGCCACACTTGCCTAGTCTAGGTGAGTACGAAGCAATTGGGTTGTTGTATATGAATTGTTTAGTTTTCGGCCTATAAGCATTTGCTAGTTAACAAAGAGCAGATAATCCAGAAAGTTGAATTTTTTGAATTATTATTAAAGCCATTTGTGACTTAAATAGTGTACATATTTATGGAGTGTTATAAATAGGCTCCTTAAAATACAACAACAATTTCATTACATATATATACGTATAATACAACTTACATTCTCATTTCATGAAAGTGCTGAATAAAATGATGCTGAGGGTCGGAAGCAACCACTACAGTAACATTACTACCTATAAGATCTTAAGTAGTACATTCTCTATCTATGCTCCTAGTCACTCGAACAGTCATTGATCCATCAATCATATCCATCCAGGACCATCCTGATTCCTAACATTAACATCCTCGCAGACCAGCCACACCCAAAACCCAGCCCACCCATGCATGCACACAGCAGAAGTTGCAGGATGATTGGATCATTGTTGCAGCATGCATAATACTACAATTTGCCGATTTTTACTTCGCACTTCAGTTTAAATTAGTAAAACATAAAAGTAAAATACTATCTACAGCAATAGTTTTAGATGAACTGATGAAGAAGAATACTAATTTCCATCATCAAGAGTACATACTCTTGCTATCATATGTTGTCACTAGAGTGCTGCTATACTTATTAGCATCAGGGGCGGATCTAGGATTGGATTTTTGGGTGGGCCTTGATGATTTGGGTGTGGTAATTAGTGGGTGTGGCCAACAAGGCCTGCATTCAAAGTCAAAATTTTGAAGATTAAAGCTGTTAAAAATGAGCTTCTTTGTGGTTTACAAATTGTTTGCATAGTGATGCTTCACAGTTTACATAGTCATCCACATGAAAAAGTTGATTTTAAATTACTGCACAAAATTTTTGGGTGGGCCGGCCCAACCTGGCCCACCCCTAGATCTGCCCCTGATTAGCATAACTGTATGATTCATCTTACCCTGCATCAGACTACAGCATAATACAACAACCAATAATAGCTCCATGACTCATGATGTACTATGATGAATAAATAAGTTAGAGAGAAACCTGATGCATAACTGTTTCATTAGTATCACTAGTGAGTCATGGTCTATATAGGAACACTTGTATCATGTATGTCTATATAAATAGTATAGGCTATAATACAATGAGGTGCTCTTCCCGTATTTCTGGAAATTAATTTTATTTATTCAACTTTCCAGCAAACTTGGTAGTAAGTATATTATTTATGAACCTAAAATCAAGTAATCTGATTGGTCAATCATAACTAGGCATGGTAGAATCATACTAATATCATACTAAATAAATACCAAATAGAAATACTAATGTAACTACTACCAATCCAATTACTAAGTACTAACAGGAAATGTATTTGAATTAGTTATTGCAATACTTCCAGTAATCATCAGTTGATCATTAACTTGTGTTGATATACTGGCATTATTTATTACTGCATTATCCGATCCGGATGATGTTCTAATCATAAATAATGTGTAGTTTTGGTTCTATACATCATAATTTTACTTCACAATTTGCTATCCAAATATTGATACCACAGTTGAGACAAGAGAAACTGAAAGATACACTGTTAAGTTGTGGACATATACATGAAGCCATGTAATGTCCTAATAAAAACTGATATTATTAGATGTATAGATGACCTATTTCATGGGGAAAATCAGAAAATGATAGATACATTATTTAATACACAAGGATATCAGGTTTAGTAGTTAATAGTGTAATATTAGTATTATTATTAGTAATAGTACTGTTCACTAATTATACTTCACTGGAAATAAATTTTTGCTAATTTTGCGTTTTCATTAAATTTGCAAAATTAAATTCTACAAAAAAGGTGTGGCACACTAGGAAAATTGACCATAGAAGGTAAGATTTGGGACAAATCTGGACAAATTTGCAAAATTTTATACCAATAAAATAAAACCCTTATACGGTTATATCCAGTGATAAGTACATGCATTATCCACTATTGATAGTGATATTGATGGAGACAAAGCTAAGTATTATTTCTGTAGATGGTAGTGTAAGTGAAATGATCCAGCACTCTGACTTAACTGGAAATAAAATATAAGAACTAAAAAACACAAAAATCTCAATGTCCCCGGTTAGAAATATGCCGATTTCTAGAAAATACCTTGGTATGTTTTTTGACTCTAAAAAAATTGTTGATGACAATAAAAATATTGATATGGAGTCAAAATTTTCTGAAAGCCAAAGCTATGCACGGTAATATTGATTGTAATGTACACACATCTCTAATTTTAGTCACTAAAATGTTTTTATAACTATAATTACAATGAGTCACAAGTTAACTGCTCCTCCTCTGTTTCCTCTTATTTCTTCATAAGTAGGATTAGTATTAATCATTAATGTGTTAAATTCATATGCTTCATTACATGCAGTAGGTATATTTTGTTGTGATGAGGCAGACCCTGTAATTAATAATTATAATAAATAAATAACAACAACAATACTTACTGTATAACTTCTTTTTGTATGTAATAACAAGCACAATGAGACTTATGATTATTAGTAGTAATAATACAATAACAACACTCAATGATATTGCTGTGACAATAACTATAATAACATACATAATGTATCATATGCATAGTGTCATATACTAACCAATGCTGATGCTAAAACCTGTTGAAACAGATGTGCCAGTAGTAGGGGATGTTTGTACAGTAGTAGTGACATTAGTGTTGTTAGGAGAAGGAGGGTATGTATCTGTTAATGCAACACTTCAATATGTAGTAACATAGATATACTTACCAAATGCTAGTATAAATGGTTCACTACTACCAGCCTCATTACTAAATACAATACTGATATTACACTGTTGGTTTAATGGTACTGATATTAATCCTGTAATATCATTCATATTCCTTATTTGGTAAGTTGTACTACTATCAATTCCATTACATATTACAGTAACTATAACATGTTTAGGGGCTTCACCAATGCACTTCAAAATAATCTATAAATTAATAATAACAGTTATTATAACAATAATAACAAACTGGAAAATAGAACTGGACAATAACCACATCTTGTGTATAATAGAGCACGTCAAGTGATGTATTTTGTGGAACTCTAGGTACTATAACAATGTAATATACATAGTCAGTTAGGTACATGTACCTCTTTGATATGAGAATGTATCATTAATAGATATTCCTTCTCCTAATTCATTAACTCCAGTTATAACATATGTGTAACGATGAATCAATATATTACTATCCACAAACTGATAACTGGTATCATATACTGATACATTCTTTACTAGACTACCAGTAATAGCATTATATATTCTTAGTATGTAATACTGTATAGGTACTCTATCATCAACTGCAGGAGCGGTCCACGTTATATTAATACTAGAACAGTTGTCAATTGAAGAGTCAATGTTAGTAACTGGTCCAAGAAAACCTAAACAAGAATTAAGAAAAAAGTTAAAGTTTGTAAAACATATTTTGCCTTACTAAACCCAAAAGATGACATGTCATTAAATGTTCCTCCATTATTACTCAGTGATACATTAACAGTAAATGCATTCAAAGTAGTTATTGAAGCTACAATCATCAGTTGATCATTAACTTGTGGAACTATCACACTGGTATTTTTTATTAATGCATTATTAGTATTCAGTATAGTAACCATGATACTATTAGGATACTCTCCTTTACATAATGTACTGACCTATGAGTGAGTAAGTGTGTGAGAAATTAGGTAAACTAAAACTAGTGTATAATAACTACATAGCTAAATATACTTACATCAATGCTGATATTTAGTGATACTTGTTGTCCATCAATTACTGGTACCACTGATACAGGAGGAGTAATGAGAGGAACTGAAAGATACACTGTGAGCATATGCATCAAGGTATAGTAGTTCTAACCTGTTTCATAATCAAAACTGATATTATTAGATGAACCTACTCCAACATCATTAATAGGAGAAACTGATACATTATTTAATACACAGGGATTAGGATTAGTAGTTGATAATGTAATATTAGTATTATTATTAGGAGTAGTAATGTTCACTAATCCATTGACTATATAGTATCCAGTGATAGGTACATTATCCAGTGTATAAGGAGCTGTCCATGTTAATAATACACTGGATCCATTAATAAAGGTATAATTCAGATCAACAACACTATCCAATAGACCTGATAAGAAACAATGAATGTACCATACCCATATAAGAAATAGAAAATAATAATAACCTTGTATCATTAATATTGCTGTATTACTAAACACTGTTTCAGGAGGTTCATCACTACTAGCTCTACACTTTACTTCAGTATTATTATTATATTCATAAGCTGGTCCTTGTAGTTCTGCTCTTATAGTATAAGTACCACTTATTGATGTACTAAATCCTTTAGCCATAACACCTGCATTAGTGGCTGGCAGATTATTAACTCTGAAAGTAAGTTCATCAGCCACAGCTTGACAGGAGAAGACAACAACTGAGTTAAGTGTTACATTAAAGGATACTGGCTGTACTGTTATATCTATAAACATTATGAAACAATAAAATGAATGAATAAAATAATTATTATTATACTTACTAGCGCAATCAATGTACTGCAGCAAAAGAAGGAAAATTAAATGCAGCATTATAGACTAGATCTAATCAGTGAATTAAGGGTGTGACCTATGATGCTTGCATGCTTGCATGCAAGCATGCTATAAGTGCTACTCCCATCTTACCAATGGCATTGGTAGATCTATCACATGATGCAAAATTTCAAAAATAATTTTAGACTTTTGAGCACCAGAATAAATGAATGAAAAAGTCTATTGCTTCATTGGAATCCATGTAGATCTAGCCTCACTGCCCAGTGACTGTAGAGGGGGTCTGGGCAGCGAGACTAGAAAATATAATGGCTGCAGGTACTGAACTTGTCACAAAAAAAGATAAATCTAATAAAAAGAGAAGATAAAATGAGATATGCTGCACCTTTTATTTAAAAGAAATATTTTATTTTATAATGTTTTAAATCAAATTTCAAACCATTTTACTGACATTTTGCATCACGTGATCTACTGGCCTTCCTTCTTCGCGCAATGATGAATTTGTTTTTTGTTGCTCTCCGGCTCCTCGCAGTCCTCAGTCTCCTGCTTCAGTTGACTTGTTGTGCAGCAAATTTTACTAGTAAGTAATAATGCACTAGCAGTTTTTCATCCCTTACTATTGATAGATACAACAGTAAATACTGCGCTAGCAGTTTTAAATTCTTAATATTTATAGATATAACAGTACAGCCAGTGTCTATTAATACAACACTCAACTCCACTGTTGTCTTCTCTTGTGAAGCTGAGGGAGCTCATGAACTTAATTTTCGAGTTAACGATACACAAGCTACTCATAACAGTTTTACTGAATCAGGATTTAATGTAACAACAACTACCAGTAATAATACTATGAGAGCTAAGCTACAAGCAACAGCATATGAAGATAATAATAATACTAATGTAACGTGTATAGCTCATCATGATGATAATGATACTCCAATTCACAGTAATGTAGCCACGTTAATAATACAAGGTTAGTTTGTTTGTAATAATTATCATAATGAAGCCACACATTGGAAATTTAGTATGACCGAATGCATTGAATGGTTTAAGGCTCCTTTAATTAATCATCAGTAGTGAGGGTAGATACCTGTCTGGGCCCAGTCCCTTTATGTGGGACCGGACGCAGACTAAATAGAGGGTTGTGAAACAAGTTTGTTTTTGTGACTATATGATATTTTTGAGTGAGCATCAAATAATCAAACTAATTTTTATAGGGTAGAAGAATACTGCCTCATTTTTTATAGTTTATCTAACTTTAATAAGACAGCCCTACAGTCATTTTGTACAGATACACTTCATCACTAAGGGTTTTGCCCAATCACACAAATTAATTCCTTGCAAACTTTTTTAACCATACGGTACATGCATGTACATATCGAGTCCTACTTGATAATATTTACACCTGAACAGTGACATAATGCTCATTTATAGGTCTATTGGATAGTGTTAGTGATCTGGATTATACCTTTATTAATGGATCCAGTGTATTATTAACATGGACAGCTCCTTATACACTGGATAATGTACCTATCACTGGATACTATATAGTCAATGGATCAGTGAAAATTACTACTCCTAATAATAATACTAATATTACACTCTCAACTACTAATCCTGATCCTTGTGTATTAAATAATGTATCAGTTTCTCCTATTAATGGTGTTGGAATAGGTTCATCTAATAGTATCATTTTTTATCATGAATCAGGTTAGCATTAATGTCATGGCTTGTATTGCTGAGAAGTAATGTGCATGCATATTATATTTGGGAAGGATCAGGATGTTTTTAATGCATACATAGTGATATTGTAGTCACTATTCCTATGACAAATCCAAAAATGGAATTTGTTGTCATAGTTTAATACAACCATAGTCAGATCTTCTGATACTATGTTACCATGTAGTATTAAATAGGTTACGTAATATTACATAGGTTAAGTAGTATTCATTATCTCTGTTATGAGCATAGCTGGCATTTGCATTGTACAAATTGTTGATAAAGCATTAATTTATTATTACTATGATTATGATTATGTTGATTATGTTATTAACTTTAGTTCCTCTCATTACTCCTCCTGTATCAGTGGTACCAACTGTAATTGATGGACAACAAATATCATTAAATATCAAAATTAATGTAAGTATACACCAATTTTGATGAAGAGTATGATAGTTTAACTAATTGTGATAGACTTTTTCTATTTGTTCCTCCCATCCCAATAGGTCAGTATGATGTGTAAAGGAGAGTATCCTAATATGATAACTATTATCATAGATAACACAGTAAAAAAAAGTAACAATATATTAACACAAGTTAATGATCAACTGATGATTACTGAAGTAATGACTGTTCCAGATAGTTTAAGTACATTTATTGTTAATGTATCATTGAGTAATAATGGAGGAGATTTCTTATATATACCGTCTTTTGGCTTCGGTAAGAGCTATAGCAGTGTATATTCTTTGATCTCTCATTCATCTCATTAATAGGTTTTCTTGGACCAGTTACTAACATTGACTCTTTAATCGACAACTGTTCTACTATTAATATAACATGGACCACTCCTGCAGTTGATGATAGAGTATCTATACACTATCACATGCTAAGAATATATGATGCTATTACTAGTAGTCTAATAAAGAGTGTATCGGTATATGATACCAGTTATCAGTTTGTGGATAATAATCTATTTATTCATCGTTATACATATGTTATAACTGGAGTTAATGAATTAGGAGAAGGAATATCTATTAATGATACATTCTCATATCAAAGAGGTACAATAAACAATTAACTACTGAATAAATAATTTTATGTTTATTTAGTACCAAGATCAGTTACAAGAGCTCATTTGTATATAACAGCATTTAATGAGACTAGTGCTAATGCTTCTTTTAGTATACCAGTATAATTCATGTCATTAATATTTATTATTATATTGAAGATAATATTTGTAGGTCATAATTGAGTGTACTGGTGAAGCCCCTGAGAATGCTACGATTACTATACAATGCATTGAAATTGGTGTTGTATATGATGATATTGAGCTAGTAGAATATTCACAACCCAAAAATATAGCAGGATCAGTACCAATACTACTAAATCAACAATGTAATATCAGTATTGTATTTAGTAATGAGGCCGGTAGCAGTGAACCATTTATGCTAGCATTTAGTAAGTACCGTATTCAGTATAATGTTAATGCATTTGCTTTATATATCATTGTATAGACACTACTCTTCCAGTTGATCCTACACCATCCCCTACTGGTACTGATAGAACAGCTACTTCATCTCCAATAATATCTATACTAGGTCTGTCTTAAACTAACTAATCTATTCATTCATTTTACTCATAGAAATTGAAGTTATTGGTGGTGCAATTGCTGTAGTCCTTGTACTAATAGGACTAATCATTTTTATTATAATTGTAATGTTCTATAAAAGACATAAAAAAAAGGCAAAGAAAGTAATCACTCAGTAGTTTATATTTGCGTGTATTATGAAGAGTTGCATGCAATTTATTTTTGTAGAATTCTAATTCTACTCATGCATCACCTAGCAGTACTAGTCACACGGTATGTCGTAAAACTAATTATGATATAAAAGCTATCATTGTTGATTTTATTATAGGAAGGAGAAGAACATCAACATCAACACACAAACACAAGAACAATGACTCTCACAGAACTGAAAGAAAATGTGAGACTTAAAGCAAATGTTAACTAATGTGTTATTAATGTATTTTAACTTATACATAGCATGAAGGTTTTATTGGTGATAATGAGGTAAGAGTTGTGATTTATATTTCTATTTTTACTTCAGGATTTTTATAGATTGGTGATGGCACTACATACAGTAAAACTGAAGTGCGTTGTCACAGAATTGAGTTTCATTGTTTTCCCTGTCATTAGACAACTGATAATGCTGTCTCAATAGATGATGCTGCTCCTGTTAAAGATACACTTGAAGGTAGTGAAGTGACACCTAAACAACTTAATAATGAAGTAAAGTATTAGATAAACTATCATAGTTTATTTTGATTAGAAACAACATGAAGAAGCTTCTAAAAGAGTTGCTACTACTGGAGGAGCTACAGATTTAGGTATAGCCCCTACTAAACCTGTATCACAAGATCAATCAGTTCAATATGCTGGCATTGATTCTGTGGCACCTAAATCAAAAGTTCCTCAACTACAGTCTAGTGATTAGGTATCAGCTATTCCACAATTACAAAGTAAGGGAGGTAGCATATAGATCTGTTATTCAAATTTGTTACCAACTTTATAGGTGTAGATTAAAGAGGAAAAGAACTATGTTAAGTGTATTTCATGATTCTTCCAAAAGGCAAAACACTTATTGCATTTGTTTATGCTTGTTTTTAGACTAGCTATTTTTAGAATTTTATGACCCCTTTCATTCTTACTTTTATATTGTATATTACTTGAGTACCATTATTATGAATAATCTACATATTTTACAGTAGCCTAATGCTGTAATACACTCCAATGTAACCTATTATCAAAAATAATAATCATTAATAACTAAAATTACTGATATATTAGTTGCAATATTTTGATTAAAACCTGTTGTTTTAAACCATCTTTTGTCACTATTCTTGGTAGACTAAATACTCTAACAGGAGCAGTGACAGTAGTCCATGTTATATTAATAGTAGAATCGTTTTTAATTCAGTGAAGAGTCAATGTTAGTAACTGGTCCAAGAAAATCTAAACTGTATGAATGAATTATTTAAGCAGTGAAATATCTTTACCAAATCAAAAAAATTGTCAATAGGAAGTGTCCTCCATTAATACTCAGTGATATATTAACAGTGACTTAGTTATTCAAATACTTCAGTTAATCATTCACTTGTGTTGATGTACTGGTGTTGTCAATGCTGTGTTATCATACTGTGCTGATATACTATTGGGATACTCTCCTTTACATAACGTACTGACCTATGAGATGATGTTATAATGTAAATACCAGCAATACTATCAGTTACTTATTTTAATACTGATATTAAATTTGTTGTACAATAGCACTGATGCATTGGAGGAACTGAAAGATACACTGTAAACATGTACATGAAGCCATAGTATGACTAACCTGTTTCATAATTAAAACTGAGAAACTGATGTGCACAAGGATCAGGAGTAGCAGATAGTGAAATATTCACTATATAGTATCCAATGATAGGTACAGTATCCATGCAGTGTATAAGAAGTTGTCCAAGTTAATAATACACTGGATCCTGTCAATAAAGGTTTAATCCAGATCGCCAACTTTATTTAATAGACCTAAAATAGAGGCAATTAAACTTTTCATGAACTAACTTTGAAAAGATGGTATCACCAGAAGCTGTCAATGAATTGATGCTGTACAGGATATATTGTATTGTTATTAATGTCTAATGCCCTAGCAGTTAAAACCCCTCTTAGTACTCCATCACCTACTCTGAAAACATTTTAATTTAATTCTCTAGTGCTTATTTCATTTCCGTAGCTGATATGCTGTCAGCAAAGAATGTTTAAAAATCACTAATGACTTCACAAATGAAATCAATTGTAAAATTGATTGTGATATTGATGGAGACAGGGTTGAGTCACTTGAGTGTTACAAATAGATTGATTTAGCAAATAAGCCTTTGAAAGTTCCCGGGCTCTCTAGATCTACGCGCATGCTCATAAATATTTGGCGGGTAACAAAGTAACAACATGGCCGAAGAGAAGAAGGGAGTTGCTATCTTGTCTCCCTCGGAAAGGCTCTTCGTGGAAGGATGGGAATTTATGCAGACATTAGGAGAGGGAGCGTATGGAGAGTAAGAGACATGAAAGAAGAACCTTACTGGAATTATTTTTTTAGAGTCAAGCTGGCTGTACATAAAGAGTCCAAGGAATGTGTGGCTGTTAAAATAATGCACTTGGATGGAGATAACGCGTTGACTCTTGACTGCCTTAAAAAAGAAGTAGGTACCTAACCATTCACTTTATTATTTATGATTAGCTTAGAGGTGTTAATGTTAGGGGTGTGGTCGTTATTGTATTGTAAATATTATTTATTTTAATTATATGATATTTACACATACCTCACTTAAGGTGGTTTACAATAGTGTACTGTCAATTTCTAAATCAAAAGCGTGGGCGATTTGACCTTTTGATGCATATTTTGAATCAAAGAAATCATAATATTTAACACAATGGCATGGCATAAACTTGATCTAATATATTTGACCTAAACCTTGATGTAGATATGTATAATGAAGATGCTGAGACATGATAATGTAGTGAGGTTCTTTGGGGAGAGAGCCTGTGGTAAGATACACTACCTCTTCTTAGAATATGTGGATGGAGGAGAACTCTTTGATAGGATTGGTATGTGCTTCTTTCCTCCTTTCTTTATAATAATTTAATTTCTCTTGTCTCTTTCTATACATTGTACATGTATATCTCTCCCATCTCTCTCTCTCAGAGCCTGATCATGGCATGGAGCCAGGCTTAGCTCAGCATTTTTTCCTCCAACTTCTTCAAGGATTGGTATGTTACAGTCACATGATAGTCAGGTGATTGGTTTCTAATTGTGTGTAGGAGTATCTTCATTCACGAGGAGTAGCTCATCGTGACATAAAACCTGAAAATATACTATTGGATGGATATGGTAATCATTAATAATTATTTTACTCCCTGAAATCAATATGTGATATACCACTATATCTCTAATGCATATGTTTCGTGGTTAATTCCTATCACTAATTCACTATGTAAAAAAATTAAGTGGATTCTAATTTACTAATTTTGAGCTACAAAAATTCATCATTTTGTTATTGAAAATTAATGCTATATGAAACATTTCTGATGTGTGTACATTGTACATTTAACTATTTTTGTAGTAACATATGACTACGAACTAAAAACTCTCACTATTTTTACATGTAGATGTTTTGAAGATTTCAGATTTCGGATTATCAACAGTTTTCAGACACTTGGGACGTGAAAGAAAACTAACAAGATGCTGTGGTACTCCTCCATACATAGCACCTGAGGTTTGTTTTAATTATTCATTAATTGTTGCATTAAGACATACTATTATATACAAATTAACTTCATTATGTCAGTATGTACATGTGCGTAAGTCTGGACCGCTCCTTTGATATGAGGTTTGATCTAGTTAAACCATAAGAGTAGCTGAACTGGTTTCAATATAAGCACATTATGTACCATATAACAGATATTAATGTGATTATAGAACCTGTTATTAGCTTTTAACTCTGTCTGCCTTTATGTCTCTCCCTCCCCTCCTGGTTCCCACCATACATTACCTCCTTTCTCTTTGATGTGTGTATTGATTGTCTCTCCTTGTTGTTTTTAAGGTTTATTCAGGAGCTGAGTATTATGCTGAGCCAGCTGATTTATGGTCTTGTGGTATTGTGTTGGTAGCTTTGTTATCTGGAGGTAAAGACAATTAAAGAGAATAGTTGTAAAAGGGGTTTCCCACAGGATTTTGGCATAGTGATCATGCAGAACGCCTTATTTGCCGTTTTTGAGGCCCTTTTGTGTCATTAATTATTTATTATGATCATGCATGCCTATTTTCAAAATTTATTGTCATCAAGAATATTTTTGTTCAGAATTAATAGCAATAACAAAGCAGGAGAAAACAAGTACCAGTAAAAAGTTACCCACTGTATGGTAGTTACTGCTGTTATACTGTAGTTACTGCTGTTATACTGTAGTGCTACTGCTATACTGTAGTTACTACTGTTATAATGAGTAGTTAAGTGCATGTACATGTACATGATCTAATTGAACTAACTGTATCATATAACAGTTACTATGCTGGAATGATGTGTACTATGTTATGACTTATGATAGTTCTGTATTGACATTAATATGGTTTAGAGGGAAAATTTTGATACTTTTGATGATTGGTGGTTTAAAATTAGGCACATGTGCATAATGGTTTGAAACAGCAGTGGAAGTGATTTTTTTAACATGCTAGATTCACAAAAACATCCCACTTTATACTGTATGTCAATATTTTGCTCTTCAACAATGTGTTGTATTTGTTGTACTTCTTTTTTGTTAAAATTATGCTCTTTAACAAATCAGCTGCCGAAACGGAAGCCTTGTTTACACAACACATTGTTTTGTCATTTTGTCTCACCGTACAAGATGATTTATTGACGGGAGTAATATTTGGCGAATTTGCCTTTGGAAAAAAATTGGCGGATTTTATATTGGCGATTTCTTCATAGAACTGCCAATCGCCAATATTTATTCCTCGCCAATAAATCATCTTGTACAGTATTACACATTACTTGTCTTGTCCTTATTATTCCTATTAGAGCTACCCTGGGACTCTCCCTCCTACGAGTGTCCAGAGTATCGTGAGTGGTGCTCACAGAACTGCTTCTTCACTCCTTGGTCAAAGATCAGTAACGAGCCACTAGGTGAGGGGCGGGGTCTGGGCCTGGCTTTAATGATGCATTTTTGTAGCACTTTTGAAGAAGTTACTTAGACCTGGTCCTTCCAAACGATACACAATAGCAAAGATAAGAGACCACGTGTGGTGTAAGAAGTGAGTGATACATAATGCAACATACATGTACATTTATACATGTACATGTAGTTAAAGATAAGTATGCAACAGTAACTTGCTGTTATTGTGTCTGTTAATTTTTTAGTATTTTAAAAAATTGTGAATGATATGCATTACGTACATGTGTATAGTATTTCCCTTATTAAAGTTAATGCATATGCATATACACGTAGTATTTATCATTTTGATTACAAACACGAGTATACATGTACATGTATGTACAGTGTTTTTATACTTACATGTACATGTACATGCATACATGTATACAGTGTGTGTGTTTCAATAGTCTATTTTTGTTTCAGAGTGTATGAGATAATGTCACCATCCAATGAAGGTAATCTTTCCCTTTATCTTTTTGTTGTTGGTTAGATATGTTTGTATTTTCACTTTCCCTTTCTCTCTCTATTCTGTTGTGTGCTCCATCTCTTGTCTCTTCTTTTCCCACTCTATTTTCTTCATATAATTTCTTCTTTTTTTCTACATCTCTTTATAATGTGCATGTAGCTCTAGCCATGGTTTCACCAACTCATCGTGCTTCAAAGAGAATTAAAGTTGTGAGTTCACCAAGATACTCAGAGAGACCAGAAAGGTCAGTACAACTACAGTACCGCTCAGCTATAACTTTACTTTTACATGCGTGATCTCCAGCATGAGGCACAGGTGACTTGTGCAGCACAGAACTTGATAAGATACATGATGTACATGATAAATACACGATACAGGTGCTCGCACGTGCCTTGCACTGGTGTGCTTTGAGTGTATAGAGAAGCTGCACTAGTGTCGTGTACGATAAGTAAAGTTATAGCTGTGAGCGGTACTGTACATTAATATTAGTCATTTACTACCTTTGTTAATACCCTCATTGCTATGTATGATACCCTCTCTTACAGCACTGTCACAGCTTCTCAACCTGTTAGTGGTGATGCCTCTAGTGCTGCTGATGTGAATGAGACACTAGAGAGCAGTCATTCTGTGGTTGAGAGTTTCACTCAACCATCACGCTTTGATGAGCTAATTATCGGAACACAAATACCTTGTACTCCTGGGGCTTCTCAAGTGAGGGGGAGGGAGTCTGTAACTTTTTTTCTATAAGTATATTCTCTTTCCTCTTTCTTTCCTCTCTCTTGATCTCTTTTCCTCTTTCTCTCTCTCCTCCCTCCCTTCCTCTCTTAGACATCATTCCAGCGTCTTGCATTAAGAATGACTCGTTTCTATACAAAGCTAGACAGTGCTAAAGTTTGGAATAGACTAAGACAAGCAATGAAGACACTGGGATATGATTCCAAACCTGGACAAGATGAGGTTTGACTATATACTAGCATTAATCAAACCATACTAGGCATGTACATGTACATGTATGTACAATACATGTGCTGTTGGTTTGATCAACAAGCATGACTTTGGGGGTTTATACAGAATATAGTGTAGTATTTGTGATACTGTGGTTGAGTGCATTGTTGTGTGTATATGATACTTGTAATGGTGACATCATAAGTGGTGAAAGGAGGGATGGGGGCTTAAGGCTTGAGCTTGGGAAGGCATAACAATGTTTCATTGTCCACTATTATAATCAAAACATCCTTTTTTAATTACAACAAAAGTTTGTTAACATATGCATATTAGGACAATATTTTGTCAGTGTTAAAATCCCATTCCACATACTGTTACCTTACCCAATAGGCTTGGCCTCCATTGATTCAATTACTAATTATTGAGTAATTCTACATAGACATAGACTATCCCACACTATTAGTACACAGGTCACCAGATACTGGTTTGGTGTCTTGCCAAGCACAGCCATACAAGTTATTCTAGCAACTTTAAAGTGCTTCATGCCCTCTGGCTGGATACAGCATCATTTTACGAATAATAATGCACAATATACATGTATAACTAACTCAGTCTATGTATAAGTACATGTACATGTATGTAGTGTCCTTATGGGTAATATTAAACCACTGGTTGAGCCCCTCCTGTCTTTTGATGTGTCATTGATCTCCTTTATTTCACAGAAGTTGTATCCTCCATAGCAACCGACTACAGGCACTGGTATGGCTGAAACACTTTATACCATACTCATATAAGTTAAACTATTAATATGGTACCAGCCACTACCTTTCCTTTGTATCAATTCCCACATGAGGCTATACTTGTAATCCATGACTTCAGACTCTTGGTTGCATGTCATTCATGATTTCACTCAGTGCTCTAACTGGGTCCTAAGTGAATATGGTATGGTGGTTTAACTCTCTTGCTGGCTAATAAACCAATTATCCACTTCATATTGTCACTGCCTATTAACAATCCTATTAACCAAAAGGGGGACTTAGTCACAGTGTCTCTGTGGGATTCATTATGAACCTTATAGACATTGCTTTAATGTACATACATGTACATCTACATGTATCGTACATGTATCTTATGCACTGTAATTACTAAGTGCTGCACTTTAAATTCGCCGATAACCTGGTGGCTTAATCTGTTACAGTTAGGAACATAATCAGCAGTGCTGAGAGTGCATTATAGTCTACATTATAGCCTACCGGTATAGCTGTACGTATTATTCTCATTATTTTTGTCATGCATGACGCATTTATGAGTTAATTGTGTGAGTAGTCTCAATATTTATGACAAATTAGTTCCTCATATTTTATTCTTTGAATGAATTATAAAACCGGTATATGCAAACTACGTGTACTAATTACAAATTGATACTCCCACCCATTTGTATATTAGTGTCAATTCGAATTAAACAAGCACTAATAATGATAACAGTTTATTTTTCAATCACATGCGCTTACATAATTACCTGGGGAGCTATTTTAAAGTCACGTGCAGTATGTATATAGTTTGAGTTTCAGTTTTGGTTTGGCTTTAGTTTGTGTTTCATCTTTAATGCTAATCCAAATTTGCTAGCCAAGCAATAGTTGGTGTTTGTTTATTTTGCTGTTAATGTTGTGGAAACAAGCAACTGACAGCCCTCCTCCTCATAGTTAGTGTAATGTGTGTGCAGTCATGCATGGAGTATAATTATTCATTAATAATTTAACACTTTGTCTGTATTTTGTCTTGTCTTTGGCTTATAGTGTTAATAAACATAATAATAGGATTATTGTGAGTTGTTGTGTCATATGTGCCATTGTCTGTGTCCTTATTTTATTGTCATTACAATAGTCAACACAGAACCTTTGTTATTTTAATTTTGCCTATATTTATTATTATTATTATTGTAATGGGAATTCTTTTTTTATTTTGTTGTACAGTCAAGTTTAACTGTTAGTGCTGTTGATAAGAGGAAGCAGAGTCTTGTGTTCAAGGCAGTAATATATGAGCTCAGGTCAGACCTACTGCTAGTGGAGTTCAGACGATCAAAGGTACTGGTAACTTAAGTAATCTCTTAGTTGTCCTAATAGAGTTATTTTCTAAATACCATATCGTATCGATTAGTGAAAATTATATTTGGTGAAAGAGTTGCATTGGACATGTACCATATAGCCACAAAGTTTCGAGGCAATAAACTTTCGCGAATGAGGCCACAAGCCTTTTTTTGCAAATTAACTTTCGTGGTTCTATCTTAAAGGACACGTGTTTATGGACGACACAGATAATTTTACGGAATTAACTTTCACGGATACAGAAAATCTGCAAAACAGCGAAAATTGTACCCTCGAAATTAAGCGGCTATACAGTATATTTTTATGGAATGAAATAAATAATGGGCTTTGTTTGCAGTTTCTATAATTATTGTTAAAACTTATTGGAATTTTTCACTTATTTGCATGTACAGTGTAAATTGACCCTTTGAATGTTAATTTGCACATGTGCAAATTAACATAAGGATTCACTAGGTGTTCTATTTAATTATGCTATAGTTGATCATTATGACCCAATTATCAAGTTATCTTTATTTAGGGTGATGGTATAGAGTTTAAGAAGATTTTTAAGAAAATCAAAGATCTCTTATCAGACATTATGTGCAAGCCACCATCAATACAGTAAATCAGTATTAATATTTAGAGTCCATCAAATTTAATCATTCTGACATTAATTTTTTGATTTGTTAGTAATGGTGATTTTATTTATTCTCCTCTCCTTTACTTAATTCTGACATGAAAAATTTTTATTTGTGTTTATATTATCTTTCTATGATTATCCATTGATGATTTCTGAATTAACAAACCTTATCAATTGCAAACTTTGATTTAAGACCACGATGGTATATTTAATGTTTATTTTTGCCAAAATAGCTATAAAAGACTCTTGACTTGATTGGTCCTGTTTACTTGAATACATTTTCTGATTTTTTAATCAAGGTTTGGGATCAAGAATATTATTATTGAATAGGCGGTTAAAAACGCGGGAAGGTTGGGTCTAAAGTGCAGTGGAATAAAAGGCAAGCATATAAAAGCGCATGTGCGTGTCAAGTCATCAGGTAACTTTGTATCATTGATTGTGTCTCTGAAGAGATTTTGTCTCTCGCAGGAGAAAGCCTTCTTTATCTCTCTCGTTGGTTCTTTTGCTTTGGAGCTCACCCCTCGATCTCTCTCGTTCTTTGTGCCCTAGTAAGATGATGACCCGATTCATTACTCCTCACTCAATGTGGAGAAAGAGATGGAATTTCACTCCTCTCGCCTCTCTGGTTGTCCTCTCCCTCCTGATATGCAGGGCTGAGCAGCTGAGTTTTGCTGGTAAGTAAGAGATGGGAGCTTCTGATGAGGAGTAGGTGTGAAAAGTTAGCTATTTGTGTCACCTATCACCTCCTACTATCTGTAGACCCCATTGTGATCCACAACCTGATAACTTTCTATGAGAATAGAGATTAAGTGCACCTGATAATGCATTATTAACAAAATGAGCTGATTTTCCAACCATTCACAGCCCAGCTTAACATTGAAGGAATGTAGCCCTATGTATACATTATACTCAGCATTCATAATATTATTTGAATCTGATATAGTGCATATAAACTGCATGCAATGATAACCTCTCATCCTGTTCCAAGCACGGTAGAGCTGCTTCTTGTCTGGTACATTAATACTCATTACTGAGTAGGCCCTCCAATGAATTGTTTTTAGTTCCATGGAGCACAGATGTGTCGCATTCTTTGTGTGTCTGGTATCTTTGTGGATCATTGACTATGCACTGTAATTTGCTATTGTACTCTATTTCTGGCACAATCCATCTCTATTTCTCTCTCATTTTCTTTCTTAGTATGTACATGTAGTATGTGTATTTGTTATTTGATGCCTTATGTGAAAGCTATACATGCTGTACATACATGTACATGTAATTATTATTAGCATCTTTTAATAATCAATTTCAATATTGTTATTATTGTTATTTAATTGCCAGCAGCAGCGGTGATGATTGATGCTTAGATTAAGTTCGTCTTTCGGTATCTGTGTTTATAAGTTGTTACCCTCCAAGTTACGTTTCAGTTTGATTGCTATCTAATGAATGTGTCAAGTGAAGTAGACATTACCAAAGGCGACATTAAGCCTCTCATGTGCCTTGATAGTAGTGCCCCTTAAAAGTGACAACAACAAAACCCCCTTTGTCTGTATTAAGAGACAAATAATCCATTTCTTAAGAGAGACTGTCTCTTGCTGTACTCACACATGCTGTGATAGTTCTACAGATTGTATGCAATCCTTTCATTGGATACTGACTCATTGTGTTATTATTTTGAAGGGGCTAGCTTGTTACAGTGTCATATTCTATGTATCTTAATGTCAGCATAATGTCAGCATATACCACAGTGCATTAATTGTATAGTACAGTGTATATTTATGTACGTTGTAGTTAGTATAGTATATGAATTAGTGAGTTTAACCTTGGCTCACCTTGTTATAATAAACGATTAAAGTTTCATTTTCCTTTTGTTAATATCACTCAATAATATCATTTGTTCATTGAGCTATTATAGTAACATGTAGCTATGAATTTCATGTCTAAATAGTAGAGGAGTCACCCTGCTATTAATATGCTATTTCTAATCTACATGTAATTAGTAGGGCTTTCTTTATGTTTCTTACAAATACATTTACATGATTGTTTATGTATTTGTGGTTTATGTAGTTATACTAATCCAAACAATCATTTGCTGTTGTTCATCAATGTTGGTATATTGTGTGGTACCATTGTTTGCATTGATGCCCTTTTTTGGAAATTATTGTGTTGTCACGTTTCAATGTATTTTTTAAAGAAACCTTAAGGAAAAGCTTTTTAAATGTACATATACGGTGTAATTAGTGATTTTATCAGCCTAATTTAAAACAAATTCTTATTTTCTTTATTGCCCATTTCTACATTTTGATATATATTTTCCATGTTTATGGAAAGCTGATACTTGTAGTAGAAAAGTTGTTACTATTGGCAACCTCATGTATTGTCACAGATGAGTGATTCAGACTATATTCATCATCATCTACTGTAGTGTCTATACTGCTTCTATGTCATCATATGCTGCTACTGCTGCTTGGGGGGGATTTTTGTGGTAGTAAAATAAATTATGAATTTTTGTGGGCCCTAATTTGTCCCTTAATCTAATTTAAGGTCAACTCCTATTCTTCTCTTGGGCTTTGCTTCTTGTCAACAGTGGACCAGGAAGCATGAGTCTTATTTGTTAATAGTAAATATATTGCGGTACACCTGTCACATTTCAATATGAAGTTGTCTCTCATCATTTGTCATAAAGCAATGCAATCTTTCATGTCTCTTCCTGTTTTGCAATGCTTGTGTTCATGAGTTGAGGTGATGCAGTGTGTCATATGTTATTTCTCTGTGAGTGGCTGACCTTGGTCACGTAATTACAGGATGTGCTTCATAATATTTTATTTTTAAATTCCATGCAGCCTTTGTGAGGGAAATGCACACAGCTACATGTATGCCTTACCCTAGCCCCTTAAATCACTTCATCCTAGTTTATAGTTTGTACATAGTTTTTATAGCTAGTGATTTTGGAATGATGTGCATGTACATAACTTGCATTGTAGTGAGTCTTTGAACACGTGTGCATGTTGTATATGAAAAGTTACTATTTTGTGAGATAGCTGGAATTTGCAGTCGCATTATATTTATGTATAGTTGTTATTATAAAGGGATTTAAAGGGAGGATTGGGGAATATATACACACATACACACCTTTCACTTGTATCACTATCATTTCTATAAATAGAATTATTAAACGTGTTTATAGTCCAACAATTAGAACAAACGATATTCTGTTTTCCACCCACTCTTTCCCTGCCATTCCTCTAAGCTACTCTGGCATGCACTCACGTGATATTTACAATGTAAATAAATACAATATTAATAGAATAAAGTTTGTGCATAAACTACATGTAGCTATACCATATCTATCATATATGTATGTTTACACGTGTAATGTACATGGGATTAATTGTGTTTACATGCACATGTGAGCCTGCTTGAGTCATGTTCTATTACTTGTAAAAATGGGGACATGTTCTTTGTTCTTTATTAGCTTTAAGACTTACAAGTGTGTGAAGAGACATCGTGTTACTTGGCAACGATACTTGTCTTGGCAGGGGCTATATTGGTTTATCTTTTTTAGTGTTGCTAAGTAAACGAGAGAGAGAGAGAGAGAGAGAGAGAATTAAAGCTAAGATTAAGGAGAGGAGAGAGGGAGAGTAAATGGGAAGGATTAACAATACATGGGCTGGAACATGCTAAACGTTATATGCCCTACAGCATATGTTTACTGTACATGTATATTTTGTATTGTTTGAGTGTGAAATTATAGCGACGCTTGGGATACGTGTGACTTTTATTTAGTCTGTCTCCTTTTAATTCATTCCCAACTTGTTTGACAACTTCTTTTGTTTGACTGTCAACAAAAACAGTGTAATTACAATCCTACATGTAGCTCAGACACATCAATAGCACAGACACTCTTGTTGTGTGGACGCTAGGGTCAATTGTCCCATTGGGTGTGTGTCAATTTATTTAATTTCCACCAGTTGATAGGTGATTAGTGGGACTGGATTTTGGGTCTGTTGTTAGCCACACCTCTTAAATCTTCTTTGAATATTGTAATTAATTCTTCATTATGCTGTCTCTGTGTATGTGTCATACTCCGTGGATGTTGTGTCTGGTTCATACTATACTGTACATGTACCAGTATTGCTCCATGTACTTTGCATACAATATGCATGTAGTAGCTACAGTGTACACGTGCATGTATGTGCGTGTGCTTATAGACTGAATGCTGGTGCATTATTTGTACTTTATAAGTGTCAATCAGTGTGTCTGTCTGTAACATACACATCCTCTTGATTCATTAGCTGCGTGAGCATTCACTATCCGCTGGTAGCTTTATAGAATTTAGCTAGTATACAGCTTTAAGACGTCATGTACGTTGTACAATACTGGCTGCTGTTTCTTTTAATAGTACAGTAGTAGTAGTAGTGTACTCTATGTAGTACAAATGTAGGAAGTCACTGTTATACTGTATAATCCTGTTGGTTAATGAATGATGTCAATATTATGGTGTACATATGGATGCATGTGCTTCAATAATGAAACCAGTTCTATGGTTATACCATAAATGGACTCTATGAGGGTATTATATGTTATACATGTATATATATGTGTGTGTTCTGTAATGTTTGTTTTTTAATGCTTGGTCTTTTATTGTTCCATATGGAACTACTGACTAACTCAATCTACTTGTAATGGTAATACCATTGATCCATTGATTATTTTCCCTTCACTTTCTCTCTCCTTTGACTGATCTCATTGTTTATTTTTGTCTCACTAAATCCAGCAATTGTTTATTGACCCTGGACATGAGAGAAGAGAGAGGGGGAGTTGTTCCTAATGGAGTTGTTTATGTTATTATAAGCTGTACATGTGTATATGAGGAGAGTGTATGTCCAATGGACCTTTTACTGTGTTTGGTTAAAGTCTTCGCATGTATGCATTGATTAATGATTCATCACATATCCACATGCTCTCCATGTTGTGTTTTGATATGATCTTAATTATATCATATATAGTACATTGTGTATTGTGGCCCTTGTGACATCCTCTCTCTCTTTGGGTGTCATTCTTTTTTGGTTGGATGTGTCTGCAGTATTATAGATAATTCTCTCTTTATAAATCTCTCTCTCCTTTATCTCTTCCTCCTTTCCTTATGGTTAATTATGGTCTAGCTCATGCATTCTCTATCTTCCTTTAATTACATCTTTTGTATGTCTTATTCTTTACTAGATTTCTCTTTCCTCCTCTTGACTCCACCACAACTGGATATTGTAATCCTACTTCTCTGTCTCTCCTCTTTTCCTTCATCCATCCTTTCTGTGTGTATACATGTATTTCTTGTTTTAGTATAAATTTCCTTTGCTCCTAGTCTTGTTTCTCTCCTGATAATATCCACTAGTCCTTTCAGGTACAGCCTACATGACTCCCAGTCCAATAATCACTGATAACACCACCAGCTGCTATTAGTTCCATGTACGCTACAACATGTAGTGTAATGGCTATCACAGATATATTTATGTTTATGACCTAGCTAATATATGTACATGTATGCTACCTTAATGCTTATGTACAATGTACCTGTACCATATATCGTTGCTACATGTACCTGCTCCTCTAAGATGCACATATGCTTTACATGTGTTTCTGTTTAGTTCGTTCTGCGTTATCCATGTACGATATATCTTAATTTTGCTTTGGGAGTTAAAGTGTTGTACTACCTTCACACGCACAAGAGCAGCTGTGATAAAATGGAATGCCGAGAAACTATATATTCCGCCTTCTTTGTCACAATTGTGAATTTGCTATTTCAAAACTCACTCACTCTCTCTCTCTAGTCACTATCATCAATAAATGTGATAGTCTGTTTAATTTTTTCTCTAAGTCAACAGACAGCTGCATATGTTTCTACAATACCTTTTAGCTCTAATTTGGTGTAGCTATGGTAACACTTGCCTGTGTACTAGTTACAGTATGTACAATCCATTATGAACTGTAGTGTCAGTTCTTGGATTTGTAGTACATTTGATGGCAGTATTTATTACAGCATGTTCTGTACTAGTTGTTATGAATGGGATTAATAGCTGTGGCATAATTCTTATAATTCTTGTCATTTAATGTTTGAACAGCTGTATGATCCAATGGTGTCATAATGTCATTAAAATGGACTGATTTTTTATGGTCTTACACATGTAGTAGGTTCATGTACATCGTAATTGTAAGATTTGGGGTCACCTCTGAAGTCTGAGTAGTGTTGAGTCTGAAGCAATGTGTTAATTATTTCTAAGTGATTTATTTAATATCTCTCTCCTCCCTCCCTCTCTCTCTCAGGTTATCAAGATATAACACTGACATCTGTCCCCAAGCCTCTCTACACTGTTAACTCTAGGATCACTGAAATGCCCTGCACTGCTAGTGGCCACTTAATAGCAACAGGAGCTAATGTGTCTCTGGATGTCGTGTTCTTTAGGAATGAGTCTCCATTGTTGAATAAATACAACACACCAGCCAGACACCATTACATGACCGATGATGGTGTCACTGTTACTGGATTGATCATCTCTCCCACTACACTGGAGGATAATGGAGTTCTCTTCAAGTGTCAGGTCTTCATTAATAATCAACTGGTCAATGTGTCCAGCCCTCAAGTGTCTCTCATTGTAGCAGGTGAGGGAGGGAGAGAGTGCAGTTATAGTTTCATGTACATGTACATGTATATACATGTACTTGTAATTTGTGCATGTCTTCTTCTCTCGCTGTAATGCATGCCCTGCGGCTATACATGTACATGTACATGTACATGTACATGTGCATGTCTGTCTATATTAAAGTCATTAATTTTGAGTGTTTTTTGTTGATATTATTATTCGATTTGTTTATTTTTTGCAATATTTTTTGTTATTTAATCCTTTCAACTGACTGCTACTCCCACATCTTATTTGCTGTGATTTGTTATTTCGAGCCTTTCGAGCTATTGATATACTCTATTACAATCTTATGCCTTTGTTATGTTCTTAATGGCTATTTAACCACCTGCGCTTGTCGTCTTGTCTTTGTTTAAAATCATTTTTATTCTATAATGATAATTGTAAGAATCAGTGTACTATTACTGGGTATACTCCTCCACTTTATTTCTATCCAGCAATTTGATTTATAGCTATTAGCGTGACTCAGTGGAGCAATAGAATGGTGTTTACTACTCCTCTACAATAAAGTGATTGGAAAACACTAAACTTTATTGTTCAGTGCATTATAATAATGCAGTCTCTGCTGTGCCACAACCGCACATACTCATAAACAGTTTTTCTTAACCTCAAACTTCTCAACTTCCATTTTGCTTTCTCTCTCCCCCTCCTTCTCTCTCTCTTTGTCTTGTTTGTCACAAGATTATACTAATCTAGTTGTGGTTTTGTGATAATTGTTTGTGTCTACCTTCATTAGTGAATGGTCTTGTTTTGTGCTGTGTTCAATGACCTTATATAGACAGGAGAGAGTAGGAAAAAAAGAAGAAGGAAATGATTTTATTGTATACATGTAGTTGTAACTGGAGCACTTTAGGAGCAGCTGCATATTTTTATTTGAAATTTGTTGGATGTTTGTCATAATTGTGGGCAGATTGTTTTCTTTATTGTTTGTATTTATTTCTGATATTATTCTTATTGCTGTGTTCCTGCAATAATCTCTCCCTCTCTCTCACTCTTCCTTCATGTGTGCATATGTACACTGGCATGCAGCATGTACATGTATGTACTTAACAATACTTACTGTGCACTTAATACTGTCACTGTCCCATTTAAATAAGAATTGCATTCTTCCTGGGAATTAAATATCCTATTCTCCATCTGTTTCTGCCCTCATTCTTTCCCTCACTCAGTCGATTAGTCTCCACTCCACTGCTCCACTATTGCACTAGCTGTTTCTAAGTTTCTTGTGTCAACCATTTCTAAGGGTTGATTTACCTCAATGACCTGAATTGAACCTCTTTGTGCTTGGGCCTACTCTCTGATGTTATCCTATACTTTTAGTGGGTGGGTCATGCTAGAGGCTTCACCAGCTGTAACACCTGTGACACTGTATGGTAATAACTGTATGTAGCTGTGGTCCTGTGCTTAAAATAATAGAAAACAACTAACACCTGGGCATACACATGTAACCTACCTGTACACAACAAGTATATCCTACTGTTTGTACACTGTAGCCACTAATAGAATGTGAGGACTAACTTAATAAGCATTGACCCTGCCTGACCTATAGCTCATATTGTGCATTGAATTGTCTTCCTTGTATAGTAATACCCTCATCCACTCTTAGCAATACATGTACATGCTGTATATCCTACATGTACATTTCTTACAGTATTACATGTATATTGTATTACTGTTGTGTTTTGTGTATTTTAAGTATTTCTTAGTAATTGTTTTAACCTATAAGACTACATGTACATGTACATAATTGATGATTATTGAATAGCATATTGCATTAGTCCTAGACTATAATAACCATTGGACAGGACTAACTTGTTTAACTGGTGCATGTATAAAACTATAAACTATAATATTACATGTATGTCACATTATGTCATGTGTAGTATTACTGATAAGACAATTGGTATTATTATGTCACTCCCTGTATAAACTGACTGGCTTTTGATGTCACTCTTTATCTCTCTAGTATAGACAAACGTCATATCATTTGTCCACCTCCCTATCTACTAATGACTATCATATTACTTGAAAAACCTTTGTAGTTGTTATGTTTTTAAAGGTTTTAACCCTCGCCCCCCCCTCTCTCTCTCTAACCCGTCTCTCTCTTCTAACTTCAACATGTATACTAACTAGTTACTGCCTTTAGTTGCTCTGTTATTTTAGATCCACTGCCTTGCTTATAGCTCATTATCTCATTGCTGTAATGTAGTTAGTTATTCACTGTGGTGCTTGTAATGAATGTCCTCATATGCAAAAGAATTTTAATGTTAAATGACGAAAAGTTCATGTACATCCATTAATGCATCACTTGAAATTATTATTTTGTAATTACATGATGCGTCTCCTCTCTTGAGAGATGAAGGAGTTTCCTCTAGTTCATTGGGAAGGGAATATACAATGTACATGTACATACATGTTTATACAGCCTACTTGTCTCCTTTAAACTCATTGAGATGGTAATATACATGTACCTACTCAATTAAAATACCTGGTCAATTCACTTTCCTTGCATTCGTGAGTAGGAGTTTACTCCTTTTTAACTCTCTTGATGTTGGTAGCTATATAATCTTTTTTCGCTGGAATAAGACCCATCATTTTGAAACTTTTATTGCACATGCTGACCTTTATAGTTATGTGTATTTAGTTTAATCTTTACTGCCCTCTTTCTATGACACACAAAGTCACACACTCTCCTTATTAGTCTCTGCTTATTATACATAATTTATAGAATTACTGCAATTGTGGTTAAAGCTCTCAATACCCATTGCCATGATATTAAAGATTATTTTATTAATGCTTATCTTCTAACGACCAAATCTAATAAGTATTAATTGGCAGTCAGACACTCTTACGCTTTCATGTCCTTGTTGTCCAGTATATAGTTCTTAGTTTTGACAGATGTGCTTAGTCCGAGCTCAAGTGTACATGTACATGTACATGAAAGCGTGTACATGTACATGATGTCATTAATTTTATGGTTCAGCCTTGGAGGTTTTCTCTAAAGATACCGCTTTGCTTTACGGGTCAAACCTCAGCCCTCCTGGCAGGTGTCCTATTTTTAATATTGGATCACCTACGTTGAAATACTTGGTGAGATTCTCCCTCTGGTGTGGGTCCCTTGTTTCCTAGCAACACCACAGTGTCTGATTGCTTGTACTAACATTGGGTTCTTGTCCTTCAGGTGTGTCAATGCGTCACTTGTTGAGTCTTTCTATTCCTCTTTGTCATATTGTGGCCAGTTAGTTGTAATAATCTTGTGGGTATAGCATCTGGCCTTTATTGGGTACATAATCATAAATTATATTATTAATAGTAGATGTACATGTATATCAGAATGTGTACATGTACATGTACACATATTGCGCATGCATAAAATAGATGTTGTACATGTACATGTACATGTATATCTAGTTCCCACCATTTGTGGTGCAGTCTACCAGCCAGTCAATGTTCTCAGCCACTTCTTTGTAGTTATACATGTACACGTACTGTGTGTGTATGTGTGGTTAGTTCTTGTTTGATTCTGTTATTCTGTCTGGTGCATGTCTTTTTCTTTTATATTTTGTTTATTCCTCAGTTCATTCAAAGGGTAACCCACTAATACATTATCCTCTGAAGTGGTTAAATGATCCTCCTACAGTATTACAGCACAGTCCAACTTTTATTGATTCAGTGCACTAGTCTATGCGACTTTGCTGTGTGCATGTTCCTGTTTGTCTCTGAGTTTTTCCTTTTTTGTGTGTTTGTATGTAATTAATCCTCCCTTTGTCATGCAAGGGAAATACTTTGAGGCTTTTACATCATATTACATGTACATGTACATGTACAGGTACATGCAGTGTGTAAATACTACATGTACATGTACAATTGTATGCTGCATGTACTTTTAAAAATAGCTGCCATCTTGGAAAATCCTATACATGTACATTTATGCATCTATCCTGCTGCCTATATAATAAAATTTAGTGATAGAATATTATATTAAATATGTTCTCTTTATTTCTCTTTAGATGGTAGGCCCCCAGCAATCCCCCTCCAGGTATCATCAGTTACAGTTCAGTCAGTAACCTTACAATGGAGTGCCCCTCTATTGCCTAGTGATGGCCCTGTCCTTCACTACACTGGTTACCTCTATGATGATGATGGTAGCACTGTCCTATCAGTATTTAATATCAGTGGGAACTCATCGAGTGCTACATACAGTGGTCTATTGCCTGATAGGCAGTATCGTGTTACAGTGGTTGCTGTCAATGACTATGGTAATGGTAATGTGTCTACACCGATATCTTTTAGGACATCACAATCAAGCCGTAAGTCAACACATTTACTTTTAAACTTTTTAATCTACATGTATAATGATCTGTATACATGAATGTACATGTACAAGTACATGTATTAATATTTATTTATTCTCCCCCTCTCTCTCTCTCTCTCATTACAGAGGCTCCTGCTCCAACTGCTCTCTCATTCACACTGTTAGCTGGTAATGGTAACTTGGAAATTGGTTGGGACGTAAGTCAATCTATCAATAATTTGTTGTTCTTTGTTTTTTTATAATTACTATTAATTTTTTTAATAATTAAGTTATTAATGCAATCAATTCTCTGATAGATATTTAGTGCATGATGTAGTGCATTAATTGTAAGGATATACTGCATTTCCGTATATTCACTAATCTATTCTTTGTACACACATAAAAGAGTAACTTGTAGTGGCATTTACACACATGCACACGCACACACTTGCAGTAATTACTATTGTAGCAGTCATACTATAATTGTATTCTTAGTCACATTACATGTAAATGTATATTGTATTGTGCACTTGTTGTGCATGAGATCAAAGTTAACATCAAAGACTGTTTTCCTTTCTCATCATTTCTAAACTATTTTTATTAGTTCTTATTCAAAGGTGGGGCTTGTATCGACTCCTTTCTGTAATGATATTCGCTAATATTTATTTTTGAGTGTAGCTAATCAGAAACCCCATCAATGTATGCGTTTATAAATTGGCTTCAAAGTGGCTTTAAAATATTTATGCAGCTGCACTGGGGTGACTTGATTAATTTAGTCCTGTATGTATATCTTTCTTCTCCCCACAAATTTGATAATATCACACTTGAGCTACACTGTACATGCATCATTATTGTTTGTCTCTCTTCTCTTAGAAGCCAGTTATCAACAGCTATGATACCACTTACCCTATCACTCACTACATAGTTCAGCACAAGCTCTATTCTTCACCATCCTTTATTACTGAGAATACGCCGGATAATTCCACACTCTCTTTCCGTCTCCAAAGTCTCACTATTGGTTCTGTGTACGTCTTTAAAGTCACTCCTTTTAATTATGGGTCTGGCACTCCTAACAGTATTGAGAAGACTTTTACAATGAGTACGTTATACCTTTGAAATATTTTGCAACAATATTTATATCTTTCTTTTCTCTCTATTTCTCTTTGCTTTCCCTTCTCCTTTTCTTCCAATAGCTGAACCAAATAGTAAGTGATGTTGTGTTATGTGCATGTACTTGATGTTTGATGTACTTGCAATTGTTTTATGTCATTCGTGTTGGACAGGGTTTCCCACAAAGCATGCTAAGTGCATGAGCTAAACAGCATGCACTTTTGAGCAACTCTAAAATTCAATTTTAATTTAAATCAGCTCACTTTCTATGCAACATATAACATGCACTTGTACCAAAAATTGTAATAGTGAAGGATTTTTTCCATTTTAATTTTGGCAAAATTTGGCCCAAGACCCAATACAGGGACTTTGGCCAGATTTTTGAGCATTTTAAAAAATTCATAAGAAATCCAATTTTGATTGGAATTAACTGAAACTTTCTACACAACTAAAGTACAGTGTATCAAAAATTGCACTAATAGTAAATGATGTTTTTTTTGAAATTAAGAAAGTACTGGCAAGGTGCTGAGCACTATCCTGATTACCAAAATGATGTGGGAGAACCTGCTGCTTGTACTCAACGTTTCATGTACTTGCAGTTGTTTGTTATTTACAATGCATCATGCATACTTGCACAGTGTAGGAGTATATTGTATGCTTGTAACATGTATTANATTAATGTACATGTACATGCTTTATGTGGAACACACACAAACTGATTCATGCACATTGTGTCTTAGTTTTTATGTTTGTGTGTCCATTCGTCTGTTAGCCATCTGTCAGTTTGTCCATTGTCTGTGCAACATATTACATGCTCTAGTGTCCTAACAATCTCTCTCTCTCCTTACACAGCTATTGCTTCATCAACAGCAACACCACACACTACACCAACCACCACTAGCTCACTCACTACCAGCTCAGTTGCACCTAGTTCCACTCACTCCACCACATCCACAGGTAGCATCATCATAGCTAGCTCCGAAAGCACAACAACGCATACTTCTAAAGTGTCTAGTCAGGCCACGCCTACAAGCACCACACCTGCCACCACACTTGCATCTCATTCAACATCAAGTTACACTTCCTCTTTTATTAATTCAGTTAGTGCCACGCGTAGTTCCTCTTCGACCCTCTCTCCCTCAGTAGAAGCTACTACTGATAGTAAGCATAAGTGTCTTATCTCATTCTGTCTGTGTACGTCTTATAATATACAGATGATGTGTGTAATGGTGAACTGATATCACCATTGGGTAGATACATGTATGTAGGACTTTAGTTTAGTTTTATTCACTTTTACTCTCTCCATCTCTTTCTTCAGGTTATTCTGGTGGTTCTGATGATTTTAGCAATAAAGCGATCGTGCTGGCTAGTGCTGTGATAGCATCAATAATTCTAATTGCAATCGTCATAATAGCTGTCATACTTGTTGGATTCTGTTTCTATACTAATAGAAGAAAGCATGGAGATGTTAACCTTTCTGTAGCGGTAAGGGGAAAAGAGAGTGTGTGTACATTGTATGTGAAGATAATGAGAGAGTGAGTGAGTGACAGAGTTCTCCAAAGCCCCAATTTATTAATGACTCTTTGTGTAATCAATAGGCAACTTGGCCTGAAAGACGGCCATCAAACATAAAGAGAAGCGGAAGTAAAGACAGTTCAATCAAAGGGTCCTCTCTCTCAGGCAGCATCAGTCACAGTCTCTCGTCAGATCAAGACTTACCATCCATTCATATGAATGGTCCACTGAGTCACACATCATCAAGCAATGTACCATCTGATTCACCATCGAGTCATAAGACTGACACTGACCTTAGGAGCATTGAAGAGCTCTCTGAAGATGAGATAGATGAGAAGCCAGTGACCACAGAAGTATAGGAGCTACATCTAGAGGCCATAATGACACCCCGCCCTTCATTGACCCATCTTTCTCTAGATGATATGTAAATTTGCCGTTATCACTGACTTTCACACTATCTGTCCTCTTCTCTCTCTCTTTTTACACCCTCAACTCATTAACTCCTCTCTCTCTCTCTCTCTCTCTCTCTCTCTAAACTTAACTAGTGAACATAAAACAATTTTTAAATTCTTCTTGTTTGTATCATATACTTAATAATACAGTATGTTTATTATGTACATGTACATATTTTTGTGTGTCTGTGTTATATTATTTTTGTATCATAACGATTTGATGTATTTCAAAACTGTGAACTTGTTTCTTAGTAGTTTGTTGTGTTGTGTGATATGATAGTGTGTGTCTTTATTATGTACAGACAATAATTATTATTACATTTTAATAAAACTATTTTCAAAATTTACTAAATATTGAATTAACACTACTGTGGAGCAGCAAAGTTTTGCATATGCATGTACATAAAGTACATTATTCCTTCCTAAATGCTGTTCACAAAAATTAATTTTTGTGTGCACTTCTTTCCATCAACTGAGACTAATACCCTTTCCTTATTTTAATATTATTAACCAGCCAATTTAGGATGAGCCAGACTAAATTGCATGCATACTTGATCTAAAATGACAAACCATTAGATATGTCCTAAATTTTAAAAGATAGAAAGGGCAATCACTAAATTTCATGTAAAAACTTAAATAGATCTATGTCCTATAAATGTTTTTTTTACTAAAAGCTAATAAAATTTAGGACATACTGTATGTGCTGATTTTTTTTTACTATCATACTTGAGTAAATGAAAAAATGATGAAACTCTATAATGCATGTATCTATACTTTAATATTTAATCTTATAATGTTATCTATGATATGGCTTTTTACCATTGCATCTATTATTTACGCTTTTTACTATATCCATAGATATTAGAGTCAAAGAGTTAACTCCTTTAAACGTCTAATTATTCTTTTTTGATAACAAAATAACTGAATACTTAATATATGTACAATGTACATCACGTACTTTAACTCTAATCATTGTCTATGCTAGTATGCCATAAATAATAAAGTAAACTAATACTTTCATTTGCTATCTATAACATGAACTAGGTAACAAACATGAACCATAAGTCTGAGTAAACTATGGTATCATGTGCATGAATAGATACCACGCCCAATTTTTGATTGGTTAAGGTTCATTCGATAATTAATATGGTTCGATTGCGCAGTAGTGCATTGCCCGCCCATATTCAGATTGTGGTTCTACCTTGTGCTTAGCTCGGTGCTTAGGGTTCCTTTTGGCTGGTTCATCTACTATGACTTCGGCAATCAGCTCCATAATATTAGTGAGACATCCAGAATTTTCTGTTTATGGTTATTTATTTTATATATCTAGCTATGGTTTCTTTTCTGGTGTAAATCTGCTAACGGAGTTGCAGATAAAATGTCATCTGCTGTTTGCACAAATCCTTCATTGGTATGGTATTATTATTATTTTTGTATAACGAGAAATTTTTATGGCACACAAATTTCGCAAATTATCCAAAAATCTATTTCGTGGTTTTAATTTTTATGATTTTCTGACTTTCAACCAGTTGAACCAATTTTTGTGGACCTTATTTTCATAAATGTTTTAAAATCACGAAATTCACAAAAATTTTGGATTACAAAAGATTCTAGATAATACGGTTATAAAAATAGTATTAGTGTATAATTTAAAAATCAAAATTAGTCAATAGTTAACAAGAGTCAATAAAATGACCTAATCTTTATGATGGTTGTATGTCTAGTGGATGGAGCCCCTTAGTGTTTTACATTCTTGTAATTATTATTATATTTACTTATATTTATAGTGTTCTGTTACTTGTGGTGGTGGTTGCATGATCCAGTACTGCAGGTGTGAGGATCAGGCTGGTACTGCCTTAGCACTTTGTGGTAGTCAACCTTGCTGCTCTCTTGGAGATTTTGTCAATGGAAATAATCCTCTTTCATGTATACAGTGTAACATGCAAGCATGTCCTCCTGGTAAGTGCCTGTTGTGTTGTTGCTATTGTTATTATCAAGAGTACATAATATTTTATTATTTTTTGTTATTGTTATTTTTGTTTTTGTGGTTTAGGTGGACCTGCTTCTGTTAATGGGTTTATTCCTCATACAAGGACATTCACTCTTGTTGATGGTGTTACTGGAATGATAAATGTTACTACTACCAGTGATACAGCAAAGATTAGTATCAACATTAAAGTACCTAATCCAACTGGTTATTCTACACGCTTTGATACTATACTAATAGCTAATCAAGTACATAGAAGTGCCTCACAGATTTTCTCTGATGTTAGTTATGAAATTGTTAATGGAAAGGTTACCATCAATGGGCAGTCATTGCTAGCTGTTGGTCCTTTCGTAGCTGTTAGAACTATACCATCAACTGGTAGTTTTAGCTACGTAGGATCAGCAGGTGTATATCAGCTAGGCCCTGGATCTGGAGTGGCTGCATTCTCTGGATTCCCGACCTATTACTATGTATCACCACTTGGTCACCTGTATCAGTATTCTGGGTCTAAAGCCACGAGAGACAAAGCACCAGGGAAGGTGTTTGTTAGAGTGAACCCAGTACGGAATGAACGGTTAATAATGACATCAGAGAATCCTTTCATTACTAAACAGTTAAGCAAATTATCTGGTGCTGCTATAAGTATAGAGCCTGTTGGTGGAGGGACGGCTATTCGTTTCACGTTTAAGAGGCTTTTCACCAGTAATGCTTTCATGGTGACATCATCTACTTCTTTAAATACAAATGTATCATCACCAAGCAGTTATACTGGTAACACACTAACAGTTGGTAGCATGACATACAATAACATTGACACTGTCCTCCTAGCTGGTGAAGGCTTTGAACAATACAAAAGCGCCAGCAATGAAGCAACTACCTTTGTGGACTATGACTCATTTTTTATCAATGGTCGTAATGCTGTGTTTTCAACCAGCCCCAGGGTCACTGCTATGATTAGAGAGGGTCAGACGTTTCTAGCTGGAGGTGGCATATCCCAAGCTGCCTTTACAGTTGATGGTAATAGAATAAAGTATGCTGGTGTCACTGTTTTTACTCTTAATTCTGGTTTTACAAGTACCGATATCAATGGACCTGGGCTGATATCATATGACAGCCAGGAGTTCACAGGTAGTGTAACCAATACTGGCATTGAGTCATTTGCTTATGATATTGGAAATATAGTTGGTATGGCATTTAATGGTAATGCAATAATAGCTTTCTCTTCTGACACAAAAGTTAGACTATACACATCTGGTTCTGAGGCTTTTGCTACTAGTTCACAAGCATTAATTAACAATATCTCAGCTGCTTCAATGCCTACTATAACACCAGAATCAACTGTGTATACTACAGTCCTTGGGCCAGGTAATACTGGAGTACTCCAATTGAATGGACGTAATGTAGTATCATTCACTGGATCAGCTGTGAATATGACACTGAGTGATGGAGACATTGTTAGTTACAATAGGGGGACCATCACAATCAATCCTTCTAATTCACGTGGTCCATTCACTGGTGTGTCCATGTTTACTTATGCTCCTAGTGGTCAGGATATTAGGCACTATAATCCTATAGCTAATGAGACCTTTAATGTTCACTCAAGCTACCAACTGGTAGTTGATGGCAATGGCAACACACTCCTAACTAATGATTGTAGAGTGAAAGGATTACTGACTAACCCACAATTTGCAGTCACTTTTAGCAACAGGGATGCTCAAGGTAACTTTTTTCTAATAATAGGAGGTAGCAATATAGAGATGATGGGTAGAAATACAGCACGTCATGAGGTACCTACTGGAAGTGCTGTAAGATTCCTGGGAATCCATTTTAGTGGTGTCATGAATGGTAATGCCATATTCGCTGGAGTGACAACAACTTTCATACGAACTTATTTTTCTGATGATACTGTACCAACCATTATATCAAGCACACCATCTTATATTTGATACGCTTATACTCCCTTTTATGTATATATAACTGGTAGTACTGTATTCATTACTGATAGAACCACTGTTGATGCTGCTATTGATAATCAATTAATGGAACCATCATCGACATCAACTCTGTTACTTACACCTATATCTTCATCAATACCTGTGACACCAACACCAACAGCTCCTCTTTTGACTACTGTTCCACTTACTACTGCTACTGTTTTACCTACATGTACTACTCTTCCACTTACTAAGGGCACAACTATAATAAAAGTTATTACTGATTTTGATGGCAATCCAATAGTCAGGGTTGGTGACATTAATATACTTTCATTGACAGGTAGTACACAACGTAAAATTCATTGTGACCAATCTGTTGGTTACAATGGCCAATTTCTAACTCTAACTGGGTCTAATGGCCAACATGTTTTAAGTGGTCATATTAGATGATTTTTCTTCTATAACATGGATGGAGTAGTTTTGGAAAGCAGATCAGTATATGGGTTGCTACCAGGGAGTGGATTATTGGTGTATAATGATATCTCAGGCAGTGCATTATTTACTAATAGTATGGCTATGAACACAATTACTTCAGCTAATCCTCCAGCTTTTTTTAGATGTGGAATTAATACATTAACTGATGGTAGTAAGGTACTGACTATAGGAAGATCGGAGACACATCCTATTACACAAGGAACAACTCTGTTAGTTAGCTCTGTTCAAAAAATTGAAGTTAATAATTCAGGTTATTCAGTTATCAATCAAGATGGGACTACTGTTCTTAGTGTTGCTCAAATGTTTGATAAATTAATACAATGTCAAACAAACTCCAATCAGGTTAACGTATCAGCCCTATCTACTACTCCATTCAAATTTCAAGGACCTCAGATTATTTCCATTGATTCATCTAGTTTAATTGTTAGTAATTGTCCTGAGATTAATAACGCAATACAGCAAATTATACCAACATTGTCTCAGACAGTTGGCACTAGAATGGACAACAATAACAACAGAGTATTGGTGATAGGAGGAAAAGATATCATACCAGTTGATGAAACATTAGTAAGTTGTGTTGGGCCTTACAATAATAACAAGAAGCACTTTGGCAGCTGGCCGCCAGGAGAAAAGACAATTTAAATAATGATTCTGATTAATATAATTCACAATAGATAGTGAGTGAAGCTATTACATTAATTGATTGTGCTGAAAACAATAATTACTTTTGCCATTCAAAATAAAATTTGCTACACTATTAATAATTTCCCTGTTTATCAGAGAAGAGCAGTTTGATTCTCTTCATTACTTCTCTATAATCATTTCATCACAAGTTATGCTCCATAGAAAGTTTAGATTGTAGCAAAAAACTACAGTGTCAGCCTGTGTGGTGGTGAACTAGAGCTGGCAAGTATGTCATAATAATTAATTATATTTAATTCAATAATTAATGTGCTCTTGATAAAAAGTAACAGCAAAAAATTATTAATACTCTAACTAAAACAAATCCACAACTGATTTTTGTTTAGTAATTTCAGTACTTGATACAATTTCTCTCCTTTGTTGATTAGCAGTTTTAAAAGATTCAGCTACATCTAAAGATTTTTCATCTTTATCTCGTTTCTTAAATAACTTCTTAGCTAGAGCATCATAACATTTTATGTGTAATAACTGCAGATAAAGATAGTAAACAAAATCAAATAAAACTTATTGTAAAAACAATAAACAAGTGTTGTACTTCAAAACTTAGTGAAATTGTTTATTGAAGCTTGTTGTTGTGTTGTGTGATATGATAATGTGTGTTATTATTATGTACAGACAGTAATTGTTATCACAATTTATTGAAACTATTTTAGAAATTACTGAAAAATAAAACTACTGTATTGCAGGAAAATTAATTTTTGCTTATTCCATCCTAAATTTTTAACTAGACTATTAGCAAAATTTTACCTTTAATTATTAGCATCTTTATGGGTTCCTTGCTAGTATGATGAATTGTAAACTGAGAAGCACCTTTAGAAGGTAAAAATAAATTGTATGTTAGCCTCTGTTAATGGAAAAGATGACTTAGATAAGTGTGCCCCAACCAATGCATAAGGCAATGCTTACCAAAGCAGAGTTATATTGAAAGATGATATCACATGTATATGATCAACAAAATACCTACTAGACTCTAGGCTAGCGTGGGCTTATATGATCAACAAAATATCTACTAGGCTACCTACTAGGCTAGCCCATGCTAGCCTAGTAGGTATTAAAATTTGTTGATCATATACATGTAATATCATCTTTCAATATAACTCTGCTTTGGTAAGCATTACCTTATGCATTGATTGGGGCACACTTATCTAAGTCATCTTTTCCATTAACAGAGACTAATTAAGGCATGTAGACTACTGTTTAGCTGTTTAGATTCCACGAACCGCACAAAGCTTAATTATTGCAAAAATAATGAAGAAAGAGCAAAGGGTTTATATTAGAATGAAGTTTATTGTTATAAAATTTACTCTAATAAATAGAGTAATTTCATTTACTCTAATATAATTATTATATTGTGGAGAATGGCTTAATTTGAGCCACACCTTCATTGCAGCCACACCTTGAGCTACTGATTCATCATACCATGCACACTGCTTTGAAGCATTTACCTTAAACTTAGGCAGTTTCTTTACTAAAATAAAACACAAATTACTAAACCTACCTTAGCATTAAATATGCATATTTCCTAGTCATTCAATGAACATGCAGAGACTAATACCCCTTTCCTTGTTCATCAACAACCAATCATTTTAAGAAATTAGCTGAGTAAAGGCAAGTATAACAATAAGTGTATAACTTATTAATTGCATGTACATTGTTCCTTTTCTATCAAACTTCCAAGCTCATCCACCCCTACTGGAGGACCAAAACAAGTAAGTCTTACGACTCACTGTTTGTAAATTGGTATAAATAATAGCTAGTGTAGACTATCACGCTCTTTTCTTGTTTATTGATGCCCAATTAAATAAAAGGATGTTATCACAAAGGAAAGGTATGTACTATTTAGATTCCATGAAGCCAATACTTAGAAGTTAATTAAACAAAGAATGAGGAAAGAGCATGTTTGTTTGAAGTGTTTATATAAATTATTCTATGAATTTTTACGCCCAATTAAATATCATTTAGGGGAGGAGACAGGACACAGGCTGTTAAAAGTGTTTATACAATAATGATAATACTTTATTTAATTTGCTGTAAATTTTCATGAAATAAACAAGAAACAGGTGTACATTATACTTTAAATGGCCCATGTCCTCCCCTTAATGATAATATTTTTAATTTAATTGGGCGTTAGTTCATAGAACTTAGCATGGGCGACTTGGGCGTTAGCTCATGCCTTTCGTTCATAATCATTATACTTTATTTAATTGTGCATAAATAGTTCATGCAAAATTAAATAAAGGCAATTTAAAGTTTTTATTATAATGTACAGTATATCTGTTGTTTATATTCCATGAATATTTATGTCCAATTAAGTAAAAGGTATTATTAGCATGAAGGAAAAGCATGGGCTATAAATATAAAAGTGCCTTGAGAGCAGCTGAGTGTTAAGCAACTCTTCAGCAATGACTACCTTTCACCTTCCTCTTCTCTTCCTTTCTCTTCTCCTTTGCTCATCTTTGACCAGCAGCTCTATTGTCCCAGTAGATGATGATGATGATTATGATAGCGTTCAAAGTGTTGATATCACTGCTGCTCCACTGGAATTGGAGGAACTGTCAAAATATAATGTTAAAGGAAAATATTTTGACATGAACACAGGAGAAGGGATTCAGTTTCAAACCAAGCCAGATGGGAGCATGAGTATCACTACTGTTTCTGGTCGATTAATGATAAAATTAAGTGGCATCTTCTACACTATGGGACCAACCGGTAAAATGCACAACAACTTGGTTGAAATGGGAGGGAAATCCTTCTTGAGGCAAAGTGATGAAGTTGTTGATGGTGATTATTACCTTTCAATAAGTCAAGCAAATGTGATAAAGAGTGCTCTTGCATCCAAGGATGAAGTAGCAAGTCAGGATGCTGTAATAACTGTGCTACAAGGATTGGTTGAAACGGCTATTGACTATCATAAGGATGCGGTATCAGAATCCATTAGCGATTTACTGAAGGATAGCCATTATCCATTGATTAATGAAGCAGTCCATTACATGGGTGAAACAATGGGTCTAACTGGTCTGGACTATCCATCACTCCTGCCTCTCTACTTAATGGCAATGAAGCTTGAGGAGTTATCTGACAATACCAACAGCATGTGGTGGAAGAAAAAGAAAAAATACCCAAGCAATCTTCAATGCCTGAAAACCTGCAAACCCTGCAAGAGCTACAATTGTCTTGGATTGTGTGGAAGGAAGTGTTCATGCTGGAAGTGGGTTTGTGGTGACTGCTGCTATCACTACATTTGCTTCAATCATGATCTTGACTGCATCAATTGTGGCCAGTACAGTTTCCGGTGTATTTTTGGTGTTCCCAAACCTCCTTTTGACTGCAAAAACAAAACAAAGCCAAAGATAAGGAAAAGCTGCTAGATTGACGGGCATTGCTTCACCATTAAGGACTCTGCATACACATTGAACAACATGCTTGCATACACACATTCAGTCCTTGCTTTTTTTAGTATTTTTTCATGCAACAGTCAAGTAGATCTAGATTTGAAAAGATTTTTATTTATAAACTTCAAAGCATCAAAAATGCATTGCATGCTGTATGCAGAGTTAAAAAACTAATGTCAATATTAGTCCATAAATATGCATATGAATGGTTGTATGCATAATATGCTAGAGGGAATATAAACCATTTCCTGTACATGGAAGCCAGCCAGGTTTAATGAGTTATGCTCTCTAGAAAGTTGAAGCCACAATTAATTATTCTTGCCAAGAGCCATTCAAATGGACTGCTAAAATGAACTTCAATTAACAACTTTTGTTCAAAAATAAGTAGCTAAATACAGAGTAATATAAGAGTACAGAGTGAATTAAGGGACATAGATCTAAAGGATTTATGAGCACAAATTGCAGATAATTTGAAGACTGCAATATCAGTCTGTGTGATGGTTCATGAGGAAGCATGTCATAATAGATTTAGTAATGTTAGTAATTAAAAGCAGCAGCAAAAAAAATTACTAAATATTCTAATTAAAACAAATCTACAACTGATTCTCGTCTAGTAATGTTAGTACTTGATACAATTTCTCTCCTTTGTTGATCAGCAGTTTTATATGCTTCAGTTACATCTAATAGAGGTTCATCATCTTTATCTTGTTTCTTGCATAACTTCTTAATTAGAGCATCATAACATTTTGTGTGTAATAACTGTTAGAGGACACTCTTGACTATGAATATCATTAGTGGTTTTTATTGTGTAAACTGTTATTAAACTTAGCATTTAATCCTGACTTTTCTAGATTGTTCATTAGTTGTATTTATTCATTCTGTAATGTTCCAGAATCAGAACATTCTAGACTTGTGTGTATATAAGGAACTTGTTATTTGATTTTTGTTATCTGGATGATTTGTTTATTTAATTCAGTTAATAAAACTAACAATAACCGCAGATAAAGATGATAAACAACAATCAAAGCAAAACTTATTGTAAAAACAAATAAACAAGTATTGTACCAGATTAATACTTTACTATCATCATTAAAGGCTACAGATAATGAAGTCATGATGCATAAGTTTAGTAAGAACCAAAATTCAATGATATTGTTTAATTTCTTCCTGTACACACCACCAAAAATAAAACTAAGCGAGAGGATAATAGCTGCTACTGCCAATAGCAAGACACGTGATTCAGTCTGCAAGAAGATAACAGTTAAAAGTACAGGTATCCTAGCCACCAATAGTATACCAGGCCAAAATCGATAATCATCTTTCATTGGGCCACTATAAGCATCAATAAT